>NC_134827.1:40405339-40566158 GCF_004210375.1 Tachypleus tridentatus | reverse complement strand
CTGTTAAATTCCTAATTTTTGTTTCCTTTCTCGCTATTCTGCTCTTTGCCTTTCACCTCTATTTCTGGTTCGCATTTTTCCCATTCTGTCCCTCTTCCCACTCACCCGTCTTTCCTCAGCTCGCTTTAAATGCATTTAACACTCGTTCCTCATTCTAGCTCACTACCTCTTTATTCTAATTCTCTCTCTCTCTCTGGATCAGTTGTTTATCTTTCTCTCCGACTTTCTTATTCGCTATATTTTTAAACGTATTTCTTTCTTGGCTCATCTCTACCTAGTTTATTCTCAACAAAAAGGCACTATCTTCTATCTACCTTCTAGTTTCATTCTCTCTCTCTCTCCAAACTAACGGTTTTCCTCTCTCGTCTCTTGACTTCTCTTACAATTTCTCATTCTTTTGTAAAACATCCCCATTTAGTAGTGGGAGGAGACGATAACGGACAGCTGTTATCTTAGACGTTCGTACTTATATTCCCGCTTTAAGGAAAAGTAACACGACTTGCAACTGTCTTTCGTTATGATTACACGAATGTTGTTCCTGTTTAAGGGGTAAAGGTCTTTTACAGCATGGTTGATGGTGAAAATCAAATATAGTTTTTACGAATAAGAATTGCAGTTTCAAGGTGAACTAAATGCTAAACACACAGATGGAAAATGAAAATATGGATGTGTTCAAGTGACGATAACACGATATGATAGAACAAAAACAGCTTAAACTGATGTTTAACGTGTAGAACACATTAGATCACGATTTAAAACTTATTCCACACCAGGGTCGGCGCTACGGGGGATCTCGTCCCCTATAAATTCGCTGGCGCCCCCAGTTAATTCGAATTCGACCCATTAATATAATTTTAGACATAACTCCTCTCTCTCTCTCTCTCAAAACACACATACACACACACAGCTTGTTTTCAATTTCGCGCAAAGCTACACAACAGCCATTTGAGCTAGCCTTCCTTACTTTAGCAGTGCAAAACTAGGGGAAGACAGCTTAGTCATCAGTTGGACTACTCTTTTACCAACGAACAGTGGGGTTTAAACGTTACATTGCAAGACCCACGGCTGAAAGGCGAGTATGCTTGGTTCGATAAGGATTCAAACCCACGACCCTTAGATTACGATTCGAGTGCCTTAACCATCTGGCCATGCCGGGCTCCCACTCAGTTGAGAAAAGCTGGACTCGAAGCTAATTAAACACAACAGTTTAATAAAAAGTAAAAATTATATTTCGTACTACTTACAATATTAAACAGCAAAACCACGTTGTACATATGTTATATATTTAAAAAAATAAGTTGTACTATTAAAAACAAAGTAGGAAGGAGAACACAAACTGTAGTTTGGGGAACTATATAATACCTTGGAATATGTGGTATATCCGGAAGGAAGGTTCACAAAACCTGACGATGACCGAAGAAGGTCGAAACGTTGTTCGCTCTTCTATGTAAAATATTTTCTCAACCCAAACGAGCCGTTTTGCATATATATTATAGTACGACTGTCTGTGCTTTAAGTAGTATGCTAGTTTAATATTGTACGATTGGTTGGATGACAGTCAGCCACAGGGTAAGCTATCAACACATTGCTCACTCACATTTTTTTAATAATATAATAGAGGTAACAATTTCATAATATTTCCACAGTTATTCCCAATACCGTATTTTCATCGCATATTCACTGAAAGTATGCTATACCCAGGTTAAAACTAATCTTCAAAACACATTCCACGTCAAACCAAGAGGGAAATGTAATATCCATTTCCTTTATGGAAGTAACAGATCATGCCTTATAGTAACTTCGTTACTTTCACGATATACAAGATGTATTACAACTTCAAGAGAAAAAATATAATTTATAAAGTTTAATAAAATATATAGTAATTGAGCACTTAATCTATATCCATCAGTTAAAAATATAAACACTGTAGCGAAAACAAGAGTTTGGTCAAAATATCTTTACATTTTTACGGGTGACAAATAGTATTTTAGGCCTTACAGAAGCATGGGCACACACTCTTTCATTCAAATATAAATATATCGGAAAGATAAATCTCAGTTTACCATTTACAATATTCTAGTTTATCTTCATTAACAAAACCAGTGCTATCTAGTAACATGAGGCGAGATAAAAACAGCTGTTGTATTACCAAAGGTCTATCGTTGCAACTTGTATTACATGAATTTGAATATACACATTCCGTTTGTGCATCGAGACTAAGTTTAACAACGGGTTTTCAGATGTGGCTTATTTACATCAGGGGTGTTACCTAGTCACACTTTCTAATCTGCAGTCTTACTTATGATTTCTTAATAGCAGGTTACTAACATTACCTTCTGTGTTAGTACAGTATAGTGACACGTTTATGTCGACGCTGTTGAATCCATCAAAATTAGATGACAAAGAGGTTATCCACACTGTCATTTCAGGATGGCGACAAGTCACATGGAGCAAAATACAAAAATACGATACTGTATAACCAGAGTAGAGTATTTTCAACAGGTGGATCTTTCTTTTTCAGGGAATAATTCTAGCTTGTCCCTGTAGAAGAAAAGTGCACCTTTCGAATCACTCGAGTTGTAAGGTATCGTATCTCTTAAACCCACATTTTTCTCACATAATGAATGTAGCAATAAACAATATCCTCCTCCATTTTCGCAGTTTCTCCACAATAAGGTTGCACACTGTTTAACCGACTCTGCTTTTGATATACTTGAATTGTACAGAATTGTACTTTCTGATAGGTTCCGTTTCTGGTGAAACAAGTTTACATTTTAAATATTTGTCGCGTAATATCAACGCAACATACTGAGCAATAACAGGCATAGGCTGTGTCGAGTTTTAAAGTGGAGAACCTGCCGTTCCTTTTTGCAAAATTGTTCAGATCCATATTCTCGGAAAACCTACGGCCTTAGCTACTAAAACCATCTTTGGCGAGAGCAATCCTTGTTCCATCATCCTTACAAAGTCATTGCACCACGTGAACAATGCCATTTCCAACTCGGGCTTTGGACTGTTTCATTCTTGTTCTCCATTCTTCACCTTCGTGTTATTCCCTAATCTGACCGACTTCCCCCCCCCCTACATTTACTCAATGTGTTGTGCTCCACCTTCACTGATTTTTGAGTTTTTTTTCTTATCAAGAAATTTTATGACTCTGCAAACAGTTCTGGTACTTTGTTTTCACTTTCTGCCACGATCAGCTGTAACAAGAGTTATCTATGTAAAACAAAACAGCTTAGAAGTTTTCCCTTATCCTATATTTATATACCTTAAATATAAACTGATTACAAGTAACACACCTTGAGACCATCTTCAAATTGCCAATAATTCCCTCAGACCTTTAAGTTAAGTTATTTATAACAAATTCAAAGACAGTTTTAATTTACGAAATGACGTATAGAGATAAAAAAAACAACTCGTGGGAATGTTTAACTTATCTCACTCTCAGATTGAAATTTATCACAGTCGTGTTCACATCGACCACCTAGTGAAATAAATTTAAGGCGCTTATACCTTTGTTGTAGATCCAGTAAAACTGACTACATAAATTCAGACATGTATTTATCTCTAATAGAAATATACTCTAAGAGTTTTTGTGCAAAAATTATTTTGCATCTATTAAAATCATGCAAAATTTCATTAAAATATTGTTAGAAAATCGAAAGTTATAGAAAGTAAACTTTGGTGGTTATATAGGGTTTACAAGTTTTATTTTGACTTAGATGGTTAAAAGAGGAGGATATGTACAATAAGAAGCGCATTATTCGTATTTTTCCCACTGTTAAGGTATGAAACTGCTTTTGGAAATGCTCTTTGTGTATATGTCGACATAGATATAGAAAACAATGAATGTCGTAGTATTGGGACCAGAAATTTTTATTGATATGAACCATTATTCGTTTAATTCGACGTTGAGACAGCGAGGCACTTTTATCATAGTTAAAGGAATCAAGAAGTTATAATGAAGATGCAGTAGACAAAGGCAGGATGTCGACTTTGACGGAGTAAACTTTGGTAAGTAGCAGCGAGATTGGTCTTATATGCATCTTCATACTAAATCATTACTTCATAAGATGTTTTTGGGAAAATACAGAACCTACAAAAACGTGAATTGTTCTTAGAAGTATTTGTTAATTTTAACGAAGTGATTCTGGGTAAATGATAGAGATTTAGGCCGATCACTTGAGTTTAAAATTAATAAATGTATATTAACTGTGTGGAAGTTGTGAGCAATTTCAACATGAAAGAGATGCAGCTTTTTTCTCCTGGTGTTCTCACTTTTCATACAAAATCCAACGACTTAAGCTGTTTCTAGGTACTTAAGACTAAACAAAGTTTCACCATATCACTGATAACTAGTCCATCATAACAAAGTATGGTATTAGGAATGCAGTTAGGTCCAACTACTTTAGCGCACTACTTACGAGGAATGGTTGTCCATGCAGACAGGCTTAGAGAAAACCATAAGTGGAATTTGCAGGATGCAAAATCGGGACGAAATGCGAGGGGAGAAGAACCATCCATTGAAACTTCTCGAATGAATTTGTTACACGATGAGCACTATTGGACCGAGCATTAATATCAAACACTATCATTCTTTGTCTGCCAGTACAATTTATTTATATTCCGAGAACGTGAAAGAAAATCCGTTTCTTTCAAAACACTCCCTGTATATCCATCAAACCGATTCTTCAGAACAGTATCATATTAACACTACTGCGCACATTATGAAAATACAATGGAGAAAATAACGCTTTCTTTGGATTAAAAACTTGTATAGGTTTACATTAGACAAAATTTTTGGGAAATGTATTTTGGTAAATTATATATAGTTATTGTTTCTAGAAGAAACACTGTTCATACACTGAGAAATCAGCAAAAATAATTTCCTGCTTTATTTACAGTTACCTGAAAATTTAGCATTCAACTACAACAGTTTCATTTCCTGTAAAACAGAAGGTTAAAAGGTAACAAATAATTCACAGGTCAACAAATTTTTTTCGAAATCTCAGTTGCATAAGATTTTTTTACTCATTCTTACCCTTTGTGACCTGCTAAATTCAAATATGAAAACGGTTCAGCTCTACATGCTCTAGTTTTAATGCAATTTTAAGTTTTTCATTCTAGCCGTTTGTGGTCAAATTAACACGTTTCCTGCGATGCCTATATTGGCAAACCGGCAACTGCTGCGATGTTCTTGTACATCTGACAGCTTCAGTGCTGCATGAGCTATGATAACGTGAGGTTGTCGTTACATTTGTCTCTAGCCTGCAACTTAGTTGAAGGTAAGACAATAGTGGGACACCGGTGAGTCCCATCGCAGGAAACGTGTTAATTACTTACACGTTTATGTTATCAACAGAGATATTAAAATTGTTTTGATTTTGTTTCAGATCTGATCATGGCTACAAGGAGACGTCAATGTGAGAACAAGCCGGACGCTTTCTGTTATATTTGTGGATGCTTCACGCTTTTTCGTCAAAGGCGTAATATAACATCGTTTGTGAGGCGTGGTTATAAAGTGTACTTTAGACTTGCTCTTGGTGACCAAGACAAGAAATGGGCCCCACATATTGTGTGTCATAACTGCGAGGAAATGCTGCGTGACTGGACAAAAGGGAAACGTAAGGGTTTACCTTTCGGAATTCCATGACCTGACGAGAACCGATGGACCACACAACTGACTGCTATTTTTGTCTGGTCAATACAAAGGGCATTGGCAAGAAAAACAGACACAAAATCTCATATCCTAGTATCCCCTCAGCAATCCGACCTACTCTGCACTCTGATGAGCTCCCAATCCCAGTTTTTAAAGGATTTCTTCCATCTGAAGATGTGGGTAGTGACCAAGAGCAAGAGACTGCTGATGAAACTCAAGAAATACTTTCAGAATCTGGCGATCCTTCTTATGAGACCCCACAGTCATTAACTCCTCAACAGTTTAGCCAGCCAGAGTTGAATGACCTTGTGCGTGATTTGAGTCTCTCCATAAATGCAGCTGAAGTGTTAGCTTCCAGGATGCAAGAAAAGAATCAGCTGAGCCATACAACTAAAATGTCATACTTCCGAAATCGGGAGCAGCTTTTGTGCCATTTTTTACAGAGGAGAATATGTTTGTTTATTGTCATAATATCTCAGGTCTTCTCCAGGAATTAGGGATGCCAGAATACCATACAAATGACTGGCGATTATTTTTAGATTGTTCTAAGCAAAGTTTGAAGTGCGTTCTACTTCATAATGGCAATGTCTATGCAGCTGTTCCAATTGGACACTGTGTATTTACGAGAGGAATATAATGACATTAAGACTGTGATTGACCTACTAAAATACCACGAGCACAACTGGACAACTTGTGTGGACCTCAAAATGGTTAATTTCCTCCTAGGTCAACAAAGAGGATTTACAAAGTACCCCTGCTATCTTTGCATGTGGGACAGCCGAGCTCGAGAAAAGCACTGGAACCAGAAGGAGTGGCCCATACGTGAGACTCTGAAGGCAGGTGTGCCAAATATTGTCAACAATCCAATTGTCAGTCGAGAAAAGATCATATTTCCTCCTCTCCATATCAAGCTGGGCTTGATGAAACAGTTTATGAAGGCGTTGAATACTGACGGTGAATGCTTCCAACACATTTTCTGTGCTCCCTGGTTTGTCCTTCGAGAAGATCAAGGCAGGTGTTTTTGATGGACCACAGATTCGTGCACTTGTGCGTGATCAAGAATTTGCCAGAAAGATGAACGACAAGAAAAGGACTGCATGGCTTTCATTTGTGGCGGTGATGGCAAACTTTCTCGGTAATAAAAAAGCTGACAACTATGAAACCCTTGTAGCGAATATGTTGTCAGCTTTTCGCGATCTTGGATGTAACATGAGTGTCAAACTCCATTACCTGTACAGTCATCTTGATAGATTCCCTGAGAACCCAGGAGCTGTAAGTGACGAGCAAGGCGAGCAGTTCCATCAGGACCTCAAGACCATGGAAGAGCGTTACCAAGGGAGATGGGACAAACATATGATGGCAGATTACTGCTGGAGCATTAAACGAGAATGCCCTGAGACAGTCCACAGACGCAAGAGCTACAAGCGGAAATTCATGCCTGAGTAGACTGCAATTGAGCTTTGCCTCCTCATAGTAGCAAATGTCTTATCTACTAATCAGTTTTATATAAATAAATTGAATTATAACTTGATATAAAATTGAATTTATATAAATAACTTGAATACATTTATACTATCTTGTATTTTCTTTTTTTATTACCCAGCTATATTAAAGAGTTTTAACATATTTTATCACATATTTTTCATGATAGACTACGACGTCAATGTGATGATGACGAAATTTTGAGATTTTCAAATACCTTGATTGCAAAAAAAAGTAGAGCACTGAAGAAAAACTAACTTTAGATCTGAAATCAGGGCAAGAAATTATGTAATACCAAGTGTTTGATATAAATGCAACAAAAACTTTGCTGACTAGTGTAATCAATAGTCACTTTCTTTCAAAAAATGGAGTCCTCTACAACTTACTTAATACCAAGTGTATAACATGAATAAAGATATTCTCAATTCGTCTTTCACATTAGTCATATTAAAATAAGTGGGTCGTAAGATTAGACCGATGAATAAGCCCCTTTCTTTTTCCCAGTTAACACTTCCAATATCTTCGTTTATTTTTGTACAACTATTTTGAAAGTTTAAGTCAACTGACTTATTTTCTCACTATCGCTTCTACAGGGTGTTCGGAAAGTCACTGAGCAGTTTTGAAAGCAGCGATAACAGCATTCATTCAGTCTATTTCAAGCCAGCAACAGATAGCGGTGTTTAGAACCAAAATAAGAAGGATCCAGACCTGTATTGATGCCAACGGGGGTCACTTTCAACATTGTTTATAATTGTCATTCATATTTACCTCCTGTATTCTATATTGAAACATGTCTGTTAATAAATATATAAGTACACAGTGACTTTCCGAACACCCTGTATTTATCTAATCAAAATATCTCAAAAGATCACGTTCACAATAAGAACGCATGCATTCTTATTATATAAAAACTTCGATATTTACCGTGACTGTTGTTTAACAGGCACAGCCACATTTTTTTGTCTCAGGTTCACAAAATAGTTCCAAGATTTAAGTAACTTTGCACCCAGTGATGAATTTACTATCGAAACTTAAACGAAATATTTGTCAAACACACAATTGTACTTGTTTTCCTCAATTCTTCAACTATTAAGAACTTACCAGCCAAAAGAAATAAACTATTCTGAATAAAGACCAAAAATAAAATATCTACAATTACTGAAAGAAACCAAATTAAGCAGATCTTAACAATATAAAAAGTGAATAGTCAAATATACAAGTAATAAAGAAGGTTATCTGTACTCCATTTGAACGATTTGAATGTAATCCTACCACGCTACCAGTTGACCTATAGATAGAGAATTTTTCTAAAAGGTAACTATTCTTATACAGAGATTATTAAATTATGTAAAGCAAACCAGGTACAAACTTTCGAAGAAGAGGGTCTTAAATGTTCTCCACGGTAACGAAATATTTCTGTAGTAGCGTTTTAGAACAGCAGTTGGATTCCAAGCCACAAATCAATCTAATCCGGAGATACGGAGGACTGCTTTAATACACAAAATGAAGACTATGGTTGTGAAATAGAACTCTCCCATCCAAAAAGCAATTTTTCTGGTACCCTCCTCCTCCCCCCTCAGATAAAGGAATTGAAGTTGACCAAAACACACAATATGTTCACAACTTTTCTGCCATACCTCGCAATTAACAACTGTTTCGACAAGAAATATTGAAAAATAAAACTAGAAATATAGCAAACCCATTCAGTCATATACCTGAAAAATTCCTGATGCAACTTCAATGGACTTTTCTGTCTCTAATCTACTTAAACGTAGTTGTAGAAGCTGATGTTCACATACAATGGAGTATCCATAGAAAGTTTGAGATGCTTGGTATGAAATTACATACCAAAGGCGACTACAGACTGAGTACAATTTCAAAAGGCACTACAGGACTTGGACATTGTTCCTGTAAAGTGTGATGAAGCTCAAATTAAAAGAATATCACTCGCACAATTTCACACACGTTTATCTTAACGATATCGGTAAACCTTAGATTCGCCATTATTCTGCCTGTCAGATTCATTTTGGTAGAAAAGTGTCTTAAAATAAATGTTAAAAACATGTGCCTGCTTTTGAGCAAGCTCTGTAAAAGAGATATTTCAGTTTTGCTGGAAAAAAATCACAATGTCAAGTTCTAATGTATATGCTAATAACTGTTTGTTATATTACTTTATAGTCTACACACAAAATAACGTACGAAAATATGGAAATCTAAACAACAAAATTTTGCAGAAGCTCGATTTATCTTGGAACAGGGGGAAACGATTGATGTAATTCAAGGAAAAGCTTGGGTTTATCCATTAAGGGCAATGACATTTATTTTTAAGCTCTCTACCTTGGTAAAAACATGGAGTGGTTGGAGGAAAAAAAGTTCAAAGTAGGGCTACCAGAATGACACCCGAAATTAGAAGGTTGTCGTACAAAGTTAGGTTAAAAGCCCCGAAACTTTTTTTTCCTCTAGAATAATAAAAGATCTTATTGAGGTGTTTAAGATTGTTAAAAAGGATATTAACGCATCATCATTTTTTATTCCTACTTACTGGTAGGAATGATAGGACAAAGGATGCAAAGATAACGTTTGCCAGAATAAGAACCATCGTAATGAAAACTTCATTTTTCTAATAGAGAGGTTGTTTTTTGGAATGGATTGTCTTCAAATGTGGTAGGTAAATTTAAGCTGACAGTGTTTAATGAAAGACACAAGATATTTGAATGACAAGGAACGGCTCTGAGCATTTTATCCCTAGACTTTAGTTTAATGGACATGACAATTCCCAACAAGTCCCTTGTTGTCCTTAGATTACTTAGTCCAAAGTGCTCTTGAGGTAATATCGACTGTTTCATTATGACGGTAGGTGATGCTTTCCATAACCACAAACTATTCTGCTTCGATCTAATTATAAAGAGCTTGGTCGGTCCAAAAAACTACAAATGTCTTGAAAGTCACAATAGGGCTTTCTGTGCTATCTGAAAAGACTATTGGTGAGCCTGGCATGTTAGGAAGCAGACAATACTCTGCCACCCCTCTGTCCCTTTTCATCCAGTAATTCAATGCCTTGCAATTCTGCCTCATAAATGTTCCTTCTTGCTCAATATACTGTGTCTCACACTAACCTCACTCAGAACGTTCTTTATTCTTCAATAGCTCACCAGCTTGAAAGTGACTTTGGCCTTTTCAATAAATATTCTAACAGTTGTATAACGTGAGTGACACACAAGCTCAAGTAAAAATACGTTTTAGTTAATTGTTATTCATCCCCGCAACAATCTTTTTTTTTTACTACAATATTAAAAACTAAAGAACTGTTAATATACACTTAACTGTACGTTACATTTACAGTGTGATTAATTCCTAACAACACAGTGTAGAATATCCCACGTGCAAAATAAAAAATGGTATCAACATCACTCATGCCTGTTCTCATTTCAAAATAGAATGTTGAACTTTGCCTGCATCGCAAGATTTCAAAATAAAAGACAAAAGAAGTTCGGACACACCACGGTTCGAAATATATAATACGTGCATCTTTTGCAGTAACAAACTTTACAGGTATATGTAAAACGGCTGGTATGGATAGAGAAAAAACTATAGAGTAGCGAACAACGTTTCGACCTTCTTCGGTCATCGTCAGGTTCACCAAAGAAGGTCGAAACGTTGTTCGCTCCTCTACATAGAGTTTTTCTTTACCCACACCAGTCGTTTTTACATATTCTTCTCTACAAGTGGGTTTTCTCATCACGGAAACTTTACAGGCATAATTTAGAAAAACAAAACAAAAAAAAACTTACTAAGAATCTGCGATAGAAATAGTTATGAGTCTTTATACTTTTGTGTGGTGTTGAACAGTGTAGTTCTGTATATAATTTTATATAACTACCATTTTATTTAAAATGTCACCATGCAATTCAATAAATTTTCAGCAATTTTCCCCTTAAGTACGTATTTGTCGGCAAGTAACAATTTTACAAAAGAGATACTTTCAAAAGTCCGTCCTTTCGAAGTGCTAGCTTGGCATGTTGATGTATTCAAAAGAGTAACACAAAGTAAGTTTAGTATTCCTAGATGGTGTCGACAAGTTAACATTTCAGATTGGGTCTATAGACTTGTAACCTCCAGCTAGTATACAAAGAAAATAATATCACCATGAATCAGATAAAAAGCATTGCTGTTGATTTTGCATTTTATTATGCATACACGCATTAACAATACATTGATTCTATTCCAAAATGATGCAATTTTATTATAAAAAGAAATACTCACAAATTGTAATCGCAGTTAAAATTGCCATTATAAATGTCATCTCAGTCACGTAGCCTAACGTATGCGTTACCATTACCAAGTAATTACATTGTTAAGGTTAAAAAAAAAACACAAGTACAGTTTGCGGCACCTTCAAATACAAAAATATTGTTATTTCCATAGACATCTTATTTGCCATTAAAAAGAGAGAGAGAGAGAGAGATTAAACAGTCATTTAAAGCAAGTATAATAATCGCGTGACTACCGTGACTAAAACCCGAGGCTTCAAACAAGAATCTACACACACCAGTTGTGTGCGTATACACAAACACACAAGTATATCCCCCCTCCCAGTGGCTCAACAGAAAGTGAAAAAGCTTATAAAGATAAAAACTGGTATTCGATATCCGTAGTGGGCCAGCGCAAATAATCTATTATATAATTTTATGCCTAACTACAAACAAAGGAAAACAAACATACAAACTCATTGTAATTCATCCATACAATAACGAAAGACAACTATTTCCAGTATGCTTGGTAATCGAAATGCTTTGAATACTCGTTTGCAGGTATTGAATAAATTAAATATCTGATTATTTACATTAATAAAATACATCAGTTTCAGAGTATAAAATTTTTCCCATCAGTTCACGGTTTGGGTTCAAAAATATATTTAGTTCTCTTGTGGAATAAATTAAATAGCTAAAGAATGACCAACACGTGTTTTCTGAACCAAAAAAATCACAGAAAATACAACATACATATAAGCGTAATCAGATACAATTTAGTCGAATAGCAGATGCAGAAAAAAAAAAAGGCATATTTCATAGTTTCGTTGCCCATTCCCTACAGAAAAAAACTACTAATTATTTTTAAAGAGATTTGCATGTTTGGAGATTACTTGGGTAGACAGGTAGTAGGTAGTCTAGCAGATCGCAGTTGATATTACGTTATATTTACTGTATCCCCAAACACAAATGAAATCCGAGATTTGTGACAGGTACGAAACACATCATGAACTGTATGTCCTTCGCAACTGCCCATTAATTCCTTTAAACACAAAGTCCAAAGTGAGATTATTGCTCTTGTGCTCTTCTTTCAGCCATTTCCAATACTAAATTTCACGAATAAACCAACGATTGTATTAAATATTCAATTCTATTGTTACACGAAAATTAAAGCAATATTTATGCAAAATATATTTCAATAATATCAGAAATAACTTTAAACCATTTGCACGTCTCCAAGAAACATCATGTAACACATGATAATGTTACCCCTTACACAGTTGAACTTTGCTCTTTTTTAGTATTTAATTGCTAATTGTTACATTTTCTATAAACATTCAATTCTATATCAGATATTTATTTGCAGCATCTTAAGCAAACATAAGACAAACAAGTAAAAGATAAGTTGAGATGTATCATATATTGAAATACACTAGAATTTTTGTGCAAGTGCGAGAAGGGATGCATTACACTATAGGTAAAAAAAAAAAAAAAAAAAAAAAGGAAGTGCATGTCAGAAAATGGGTTCTATAAAACCACTTTCAAGTCCCAAAAAGCAGAACAAGAGCACAGATTAGAAACAATCATTTGTAAGAAGGAACACTTATGACAAACCAGGCAGTTACAAAATAAAACACGACGAATTATATAAAAGTTTAACTAAATTTGGATCCTTTAAACACACTTTTATTTTGAATTGCAAAATTCTACAAAGGCTACACACAAATAAAATCTGCTTGTCTAGAATACAAGAGTCCTTAAGCAAAGAATACCCTTCACCGTAAGCAACATTAAATGCAGATATTAAAACCAGTACAGCTAAACTTGGTAATAGAAGTAGGTTGTCTACACCTACTAACAACTAGTTTGTTTGTTTTTTTACATTTGAAGGAAAACAGTCACTTCTTGAAAATAGCTCAGTGCATCAATACAAGTGCATCAACAAGATCTACTTTACAATGATGCTTAAACTGGTTATTAAGGAGTTATGTTGAGAATTGTAATCACAAACAAAATAAGAAAGCATTTCACTTTGTCATTTCTAAAATTACACATTAAAATGGTGGGTAAAGGAAAAGCTTTCACAAGAACTCTAAGTCCTTCAGAATTATCGCAATATACTTGAACTAAAAATTACAAAAGTTCACAATTATTGAACAGAAAACGTAAAAGTGCCGTCTGATGGAACATTATGGGAGTCCAATTACTTTCCAACCACAAAATAAAAGTTTTATCTGGAAGTCAGCAGCTCCACATCTTTTTATGGTACCATAAATACAACACCTAGGCAGAAAAAAGTTTAAATAGCAGTTCTAAAGAGCATGACCTAGCTTCCGATATCTCAGGAAACAAAGAACATGCTTTTCCATGGAGCTCACATCGTAGAGCTTCCACAAGACTGACTGAAAATACTGTTCCCTATTTCCCATTACATCCTCTTAAGATGGATCAGAGCATGTGATCACAATAAGTCCAGATGCCAACAAGAAAAGTAGGTCTATCAGTGACAGTAACAACAGGAAAATTATTTCAGTTGCTCTATATACACAACGCATGTAGTTACAGACCTTCGTGATCCAAAGCACGTTGACCTGGTCATGACTGTGCAACATACGACAGGTCAAGTCTTTCATCGTAATGATTAATAAACTAGTAAACATCACCGGTTACGATAATCTATGCATTTCAATACTTTTATAGCAGAGCAAAATAACTGCAAAAAAAACCACCAAAAACACACACTGATATCTTAGTTCCAAGCAATACGTGTTCTGTATCATGTTTGATCACTTTTTACGTCAGCAACATTCCAGTACTTGGAATTAAAAGTTTAAGGGATTAAAACTACTGCATTTATTAGTACTGAAACAGTAGTTCAAAAGTATTATATTTAAAATTAAATGATGTCTGAAAAATTATTGGAATATTACAAAGGTAAACAAAAGGAGTAAAAAACAATTCAAGCACTCAATTTCGAGTTTTAAGCTACATTTTATATATTACATCTCAGTTATTTTTTTGACCGAAGAAATAAATAATATACCTAGAAAAAATAGCACAAATAAGCTCCTGAACAAGGTTTCTAAACAATCCAACTTTCTAAGTGTAGTAAATTTAAAAACTTCAATAATTGGGCAGGGGTAGGTTCATATGTCACTTAATGTTTTATTCTCTTCTACAATTTATCAACTACAACCCTAGCTTAAAATTCCCCATGCCAAAATCCTTTCCGAAAAATTATTTATTATTATTATTTTTTAATATAAAAAGTGTGCAATGGGTTTGTAAAATCCAGTGATAATGAATTCGTGTTTATTACAAAGAACATCCTTCAGTTGCTGTACATGTTATCCTTTATTCAACGCAAGTTAGAATACGGCACCAGTGATAAAATGTGTTTAAGCCTCTGGCATAGATCCAGAACGATACTTATTCATATCTGGCTAAAAATTCACGGGATAAGTTCAGGTTACACACGCACACAACTCCTGATATTTATGACACAAATACAGTCATTGCATACGATGGGGCAAGCGTGTAGTGGTAATAAAAGGCAACAGCACTATTTCTACACTACCTTACACAAAACACTGCTTTCGCTTCTTAAGGCATGTCCAACTGTCGTTAGGTTTTTTAAAACATTTTCAGAGAAACGCGCTAGTTTACGTCTTTCGTAAATTTCATACGAGTCGCGGTCTAAACGTTAATTTTAGTCAAGAAATAATTAAGTTAATTAAACACAATCACTTTACGTGCCATGAAAATTAAGTGGCACCCTTAGATGCACCCCTTCCCCTCCCACTAAACACCATCCCGCCCTGTCTTAACTTCCACATATCGCCACTAGGAAAAGTGCTTCTCAAAAACAACCTTGTACGTGCCACTCCACCATAATTCTTTTCTAAAATAGCATTTATGAGAATAAAGTTGTAAAATACCACATGTAATGTAAATATATGTTTTATAATCGTGTGAACAATAAAGTCTGAACATATTGACGGTTTGAAAATGCAGGTGCACACAACGACAAGTTTGACTGCCCGTGTGTGTGTGTGTGGGGGTGTTATACACTTACTAAAAATAGAAACACGCCAAAATAGAGTAAATATTTCAGTGTGACCGTTCACCAATGACTCAAAACTCAATAAGGCAAACTCATTTTTTTGTAATTGTTATCACTGAATGACAAGTTTTGTCGATTTTCAGAGGTAAATTCCTCTCCGCGATTTTGAGTTTCTTCTTTCTATTAGCCTCACACCCTACTAGCGTTTAATACTTCGCATTTGATTTTAACTAATTAAATTCTGATATCAGATACGAGAAGAAATGGAGTTTAATTGAAAACAATACAACTCTCGCAAGAGAAATAATCACTAATTTTGAAAATATTTACAAATTCGGTATGTTAGTGGCGGATGATAATTTACAAAGTTTCAAAGAAACTACAAATGAAAAAATATATGCATTCACACGCGAAATATTGCGATTGTATACAAAATATGGCTATAAATCATAAATAAATAGCAAAAAAAACAAAAAAGTCATGCTAGATCCAATGTGCATTTGATGTTTATTGCACAGAGGAAAACTTTTTTGATAAGTCCTAGTGTACGAACATGTAGTTGAAAAATTATGTAATTTATATGTATACTGGTAAAAAGTAATCTGAATTTCGTTTAAAACGCACTAATACACAACAGTTCGTAATTCGCACAGCAATGCACAAGCACGTTTTTATACACGAATGTACAAGTGTTGTTAAGCAAAGAAACTACACAGAGGGCTCTCTATGCTCTGTCCACCACAGGTATCGAAACCAAGTTTATAGGATATTAGCTCGCAGACATACCATTATGCAATTGGGATGCTCGAGTGTGTTTTATAAACAAAATATTCTTCATATGACTTGCAGTCTGGCACTGAAGCGAAACACTGACGTGAAATCATGTGGAAAGGTTAAATTTCACTGCTTTATGGATTACATAACATAAATGACAAAGCACTATAATTAAGTATACTTAGTAAGTTCCTACACAGTGAATTTGTATATAGAAAATCAATGCATGAAGACACATTTAACAAAATAGTGTCTCAGTACCTATCGTCACTACATCACCAGACCTCACAAAATTAATGACTATACAAAATAAGCGAGAGCTTGAGTTACACTCAGTATAACCTAAAACAAGCTTATGAACACAGACCTTAAAGTTATTCAACTGCTAACTGCAAACAGAAAGATCACAGTTAGCATTACTCTTCACGACATGAGTATACAGACATAACATACAACGGGTATCGTTTAATATTATATAAACATATCGTTAAAAAATAATTCAGTAAATTTCTCTCATAAACAATAAACAGCAAAGTTCCACTTTTATGGAAGAGATATAACAAACTGAGAACTACATAGAATAATTTCAAAGAAAGTTCTCATCGCAACACGATCAGCAAATGTTCCAAAGTTAGACCAACCAGGAGAGATTGAGAGTGGTTGTTTTCACGGCTAGCTCAAATGCAAATTTCACGAAAACTTAAAGTTCCTTTGGCTTCTAAGAAAATTAGAAGTCGCTGAACACGACACAATCATAAATGAAAACATACGTCACATAAACAGCAACTATGATGCTGAAGTATATAAGAACAAAATCTTAGAGTGTAAACAATATACGATTCCTTATAAAAAGAAACAACAAAAAAACCTCCGTACCTAAGCCTCTCCTATAAACATGCAAGTCATAGAAGCAAACTGTAATTGGGCTTTGGTTTACAGTGATTATAATTATTTCGAAGTACGTAAAAACGATTAATAATTGGTTTATTCGTTACACGTTTGGATTAGTGAAATCCAATTACGTATTTAAACTTTTGTTCTCCAATTAAAACTTCTATTTCTCAGTTACACACTGGAGTGTTTTAATATCATACGATTACTTTACTTTAAAATTGCAAATTATATCATTACACTACGTATTTCTCTAGTTTTAGAAGTTGCACCTAGAGGACCTACGTGTGCTCTTTACATTGAAAAAGTTAAATAGGAATAACGGCAAGTCCCTAAGCAGAGGCTCGTGTCATGATTAGACCATACACACACAGCTATACTCTAGTTTCATTTAACCAGTTGTGTACACGAAGTTTTAAACACCAAGGTTCTTTTCTTGCACATAACTAATATTCTTACCTTGCTTCTAATGACGCTCAAATGTCTTGTTAAACCAGATGGAAAAAATCCAATCTATTTTGGCTATTATATTTTGACATAAGTTAGAGTCAGTATCAAGTCTTCATCAGGAATTGTGATCCAAGGGATAATTTTGAACCATAGTACGTATTTACGTATTCAAGTAAAACACGCTCAAAAAATCGAAGGTATTTGACAATGTCAGTTTTGACTCATAAAAAGCAAACAGTTATTATAATTAGGGAAATGTAGAATTTATTTAACGCATAACGAAAAGTTTAGTTCCATGAAAATAAAATAACATTTAAGTTACCCGATGCCCGGCATGGCCAGGTGGTTAAGGCACTCGACTCATAATTCGATGGTTGCGGGTTCGAATCCCCGTCACACCAAACATGCTCGCCCTCTTAGCCGTGGGGGCGTTATAATGTCACGGTCAATCCCACTATTCGTTGGTACAAAATAACCCAAGGCTTGGCGGTGATGACTAGCTGCCTTCCCTCTAGTCTTACACTGCTAAGTTAGGGACGGCTAGCGCAGATAGCCCTCGAGTAGCTTTGCACGAAATTAAAAACAAACAAGGAAGCTGAATTATTCATTTAAGCCACTTAAAGTTTTCACGAGAAAATGCTGTAGTTATAAAACAAGTTCCTTGCGAAAGGTTCATTGAAATTACTCTTCAATCAATAAGCCATCATAAAATATCACTGTACATTCCTCGAGAAAATTGTTAATAAAATGCAGTTACTGAAGTGTCGAAACCTTAGTTCTATATATCACTTTGCCACAGGTGAGCTAATCGGGAAATAGGCTAAAACTACTTTATGAAATGAAATGCTATTTCTCGTAGGCAGTTCACGATATCTTCAATATTATTAAATTTAAACTTCATAAAGAAGTTATAACTAATAATAGCACTTAAATGAGATTATCTATAAGCTACGTTCGCTACAGTAAAACAGACATCAACATTCAAAATAATTATTTACCCATGTAGTCACAATTTAATATTCATTTGCCTGAAAGACGATTGGCAATTATATTCAATATGTAAAAATATCCAAATAATCAAAGTGATGTTGTACACTGGAGGTGTAAACTAGATGAAAATACAGTGTTGCTAGATCGAGAAAGTTTATCACAAACAAGAGAAAAAACATTGGTTACCATAAAGTCGAAACTACGACCCATAATGTAAAAAACTTTCTCCGTTTCAAGCCACACGGTAACGAATTTTATTAGGTGAACATAATCAGAATTAGAACAAGTTTATTTTACTTGTAGTTTACTGTGCTAATAATAATTGCTGCGCTTTATTCCAGACAATTAAACCATCGATTTTGGCAAACATGTCATACCGCTGATGTTTTTAATTACCTCTGTGCTTCGAACAAAAGCCTGCTCATGCAGATTTGTTGTTGTTAATTTCTTTACACAAACGTGCATACAACAGTTAATCACTTACATAGCCAAACACACTATGTTCAGAGACTGGTTCACCTTGAAGCAGCCATCGGTTTGAACAGTTTTTGTATGTGTGTAGCCTCGCCATACAAGTCAATGGCCCAATGATATTACCCATACCAAAAGACCACGCATACGTGTACATTTCTACCCGCTTGATCAAAAGCATGAAGTTCCAGCAGGGCGTTGGCGCTTCAAACCTGTTTCTGTGGTGATTATCCACAACTGCTAGACGACATACATGTATACCTTACACGTAAAGGCATAATGAAAGGTCGACAGCTACATTAAGGGTAAGGTACGAAATTCCTATTTATTTTAAACGTGTGGTACTTCAAATTAATTTGTTTTTCTTACCTTACTAAAACACGGATAAAAATGTAGATAAGTTCCACATGTATCCATACAAAAACTGTTAAAAACCATTATGAGAAACTATAAATAATACTGGTCTGTGCGAGCTTCTTCAATATACCTTGCCGGAGGGTGCACGTTCCCAGATAAAGATCTTCTGACAAACACTGGTGCACCTACTGATCTTGGCAAGTCAACTGCACTTTCATCAAGAGTTTCTACACTATGATTATACGTGTACAGAAATAGCTACACACAGTTCTTTTTTAAACTACAACACTTCGCAGTAGATATAACCATAAAAACGTGTGTTCTGTTCGTAACGTGTAGTACGCTACTCGTGAATAGTGTTACTTTGTACTTATCTATACATAAAAGAAAAAAAAAGAAACATTCAAGTTTTACAATTTCTTCTACGCATCTTACGCCTGAGAAGATTCTGGAGAATTAATTCTACGTGTAAATAGAATTTCTAGTA
Organism: Tachypleus tridentatus; assembly: GCF_004210375.1. NCBI lineage: Eukaryota > Metazoa > Arthropoda > Merostomata > Xiphosura > Limulidae > Tachypleus > Tachypleus tridentatus. The sequence goes on along the minus strand of NC_134827.1, from coordinate 40,546,281 downwards.
TAATTCGTAACCTCTCCTCTTCTCCGCAAACAGACATTATCGGTTGCAAAACAGATTTAAGTCAGTACAACAATTTCTGATGACGGATATTTTAAGAGCATATATAAACTTATCGCAACTAAGAAGTTGTAAAACTTAACATATAAGCACAGTTTTCCATGCATTTCATACGTTGCCAAGTATAAAAATCCAGATAGGTCCCCCATTTGTAACAAGATGTAACGGTATAGACAGAGTAATATAGGCTAATCAAAACAACCCGATAACATGTGCAGCCGTTGCTGAATAACACAACCAAATTTATAAAAACATACTTTAATAATCTCATATTGTACTCATTATATCAAGTCTAGAGAAACAAAAATTCTGTGTAACAGTTGATTTAACTTCTTTTTTTTTTTTTGGTTTGTGCTTCTGAACATAGGGTGGAACTACCCTGTATGACATACTAAAATACTGCCAGCACTGAATGATTTAGTACTTAAATACTATATTTATAAAACTGTTTTTTTAATACTGCACATGACCCTCTATTACTTTAAACATCTCTACATATTTAACAGTCCTCGAACTTCAGCTTCTAACCTCACGAGGTAATACTATAAATTTAAAATATTGTTGATTACACAGTAGTAGTATTTTATTTTCGACCAGTTTTCAAACGAGATCTCGAATCAATTGTGTTAATTATTATTTAGGTTTAGTTAATCATGTACGTCAAGGAGCAGTGGGTAGAGACTGTGTGGGAGATTTACGAAACAGTAGGAGAGCATTCATTATCAATACAACTTACAGAATCAACTACTTATTACTTCTCAATACATTTCGATTTGAAAGCAGACAAAACATTTTCAAGAAGTCATACTGGTTCCAACAGTGTGTAGGCTCTAATGAGGAAATTGTTGGATCCATGCAATATATTTTACCTCTTTGTACTGAAAGTTTTCGACACTAAGTGTATTTTACTTTATGATATTTTTATTTACCCAATGCAAAAATTTGGAAATAAAATTTAACGACTTTATATTATTATATTTTACCATCTCCATTATACAATTATGAAGTACAGCCTCAGAAAACAAGATTTAAACGAGCCGAGTTAAAAAAACGTATGTACCTGACAGGTTTTGTGCTAAGATTCATTCAGTTATAGCCCCAAATATTAAAAGAAACTACAAAACATTTACCTTTCGTTTATCACTAACAGCAGATGTGACAGGTGTTGTAAGGTCTTTGGAATCCGTTTACTTTACCTCCAAATAGGCTTAACACTGGTATCAGAAATTTTGCGAACGGAATCTAAGTTTTAACGCTCTCTTCTCCACAAGTTGTAACTGTTCAAAATTTTCGTCTAGAACTCCTCAGACAAGACGATGTTCGAGCAGTCTGATTTATAAACCGATTGATCAATAGCAAAACTCACAGCAGCCGGTTTTCTAGGTACAGTAAGTAATGAAAACCAGACAGACTTCAACAAGCGCATAAAAATAAACGCAGTTACTGCAGGACTTAACTTTACATATTCCAATTGGCCAGGATGGATCACGTGATAGACTTGAGGGTCTATGATGTTATGCTAAGAGCGTCATAAACAAGGCGTTCTACAAAGTATGCCATACAACCATGGAAGGAATGTTGTCTGATGACTGGTCAGCTGTTCCCTCGGGCCATTGGGATCACCTGTTGGGACCTTGACCTTGATACCGGAGTGAGAAGTGAAGTGTACATTGAGTTAACTTTATATCTCTATTATTGATTCAAGAAAATAATAATTGCACATCTTCAGAAGTTACGTTTGATTAACAAACTTATTTCAAAATTCTTCTACTATATATCAAAACAATCAAATTATTTGAAATCTTACTCACAACAGTGTTACTTAAATCTCCATTTTACCAAAATAACATGAAAAATTCCCACAAGCACTAAGTCTAGAATAATTATCTAAAGATCAGCAATTTTGACAAGCCTGATAATTTGAGGAGTGGGTTGGGTTTCGTTGTAGAGGGGGCTTTAGTTATATTCCCAAACCTCTCATCATGAGACGCCGTTACCCACAGTTGCAATAAGACAAGCAGAAAAATAGATCGAATATAATTTCCTAACCATACGTTGGGGACTAGGTAATAAAAAACTCATAGCAACAAATATGGGTCACCCTATTGTTGCTAATCGATCGTCAACCCACCAACATGTTTTCAGAAAATTCGCGAGAGCTCAAGAGCACAGCCACACGAGTGCCTCTAATATCAGACACACGAGGTAGAAGCTCTGGGTTGTGTTATTTCGTGTACCGTCACAGCTGCATGATTAATTACCTGTAGTAACGTTCGCCTTCACGTGGTGCAACGCGTTGAAAATTGAAAACACGTGGTATATGCAAATTTAAAATATGAGAACTATTTTAAGATTTCTTAGTCTTCGATCTAATTTTAGTTTGCTCTCACTTCTCTCTGTCCATAATAATACGTATTTCTCACCTTTGTTTTAACCATGGTTTTCTCGATGTTTGTTTCTTCATGTGAAAGACATAAAAATCAACTTTAACTATTTCGTGATGTTTGTTGTTGTTTCTTATTCAACACGTTGCAGTAAGGAAACGATGTGTCATTCTTGATCTATATATTCCTCAAATGATGGGATGTTTAGATGCTGAGTAACGAATGGAAACATGCTTCTACCAATTCATTGGTTTTCAACTCTTAAAGCATACAAATTTGCCTCTAGTGCTCTGGTGTCTCGTGCAGTTCGTATAAGATAAACGATATAAGCTTTCTTTTCATACAGTGAATACTCAAAATAGTGAATTATGCAATAATGACAATTTTGATCTTTAAGATATTTGTGAGTATGACAAAAACGTTTAGATATACTTTTTTATGGGTGCATGAAACTACAAAAATAAGAAAACTCTTTTGTTATTCTGCATTTTGAACACAACTCCAACACTAAATTTCAACCAGCCCTTCACCAGTGGCTTAGCAGTAAGCATGAGAGCTAATAATGCTAAACGTCTTGGTCGTGATTCCTGCAGTGATTAAAGCACAGATAACCCATTTAAGCTGTTGTGTAGTTCGTATGCTTAACATCAAACAAACAACAAACTTCCATCTCAAAATCTTCAAAACAATGAATTATCAATCATACCAATATTGTTAAGTGTAATATGTTAAAATTAGTGTAGTTTTCTGATGCCGCGGTGATTTTCATCCAAACATACGGAAAGAACGACCAGAATAAAACTGTGCAAATAGATGTACCGCTCTAGTGAAATCATACAATGTGTACTGTCTATAAGACGAGTCAGCAGGTTGTTAGAAGAGTTTATCTATCTAATACTTGAAAATGCTTGTACACTAGAGTTTCAAAAAATAATAATAGTAGAATTTTAATAATGAGTAGTTTCGACCACAGATTAAAAGGGTTTAATATGAAATGTTAACAAAGAATGTTTGCAACAGACCGTTGCTGAGCACAGGTCTTAGAGAGGAGAGTGTAAAAGTTTACGCTCTTTTTGTTAGCTTGAAGATGACCTAAAGAGGTCGAAACGCCGTTCTGTGCTTTAGTTAATTATTAGATAAAGTGTTAATACCCTACCAGCCGTTTTTAGAACACAAAGAAAGGATTAAATCTAAAACTATTTTCAACAAACATGTGTAAACAAGCTTCTGTACATACTTCTCACAAGAAAGACAGAAATTTTCAATACGGACCAGTTTACTAGTTTGAAATGCCTGATAATTTTATATGTTTGATTACACTAGTGACTCTGAGTTTAGTGTATTAGAAATACTAAATGCTGGAAAGCTTAGGTCTAATTCTATTCCTCCGTAATGTAGATTAATTTTATATAATCATAACTTTGTGCACACGGTACAGACTAATGATAGAAAAATAACTGATTCAAAATATTATGTAGTCCATTATTGGTTGAAAGTGTTTAATATGACTAATACTTATAATAGGATATTGGTCAATTCTAGTTACATATTACATTTAAGTACTTTTGAATAACGTGCCGATCCGTTGAGTAAAGGGGTGAGTCTGTAAGATAATATTATCGACAGAAAATGTTTTATAGAGTTATGCTGACTTCTCATTTACTGATTTTAGAGCAGAAAATCGGACTGGACATAATGAAGACAACAGTTATTCAATATTTAAACTTTTAACAAAATTGACAAGTGCACAAGATACTGGAACTTCCATGGATTTCAGAGCAGAAGGAAATATAGATTGAGGAAACGTAGTATTATGTATACAGTTCTAATATGTTATCTTTCTCATGCGACGTTCACTTCTTATCTTAGTCACTTTGGAGTACTTAAGTACACAGTGACCGGCAGCAAATCCCAAAATTTTCCCAAGCCACAAGTTCAGAACTTTTAAAATAAAACTAACTGAATAACCCTTTAAAGACCAAAATTATTTATTTAATAACCACGGTGTTCTATTACCAAAAGCTGTTTGGTTTGATTGCTGGAGTCGATAAAAAGAATCAAAATAAAATAAGCTATGATAATACCTAATTAAATATACTATAGTGAAGCAAAGAAAGTCAGGTAATTCTTGATGATGAGAAACCCACTGAAAATAAAATTATATCTCGGTACGCTTGGTATGAGTATCAACACTTATTGATAAGCCCTTCTGCGATACAAAGAAAGTCAGGCATCTCTCGTGTTAACCGGTTTCATTCTTCAATTAATGGTCTATACACAATATTAGGCTAAGTCAGGTAATACAAACTTGTGTAGTACCTATTAAATACGTTGCTTTCTAAAAAGTCCATATAGAAACAGATACACGATAGTTTTAGACTCAAGAACAAAGGCAGCATGCAGTATATGGCCTTTAACTATGTAATAGAATTAGCACGTTTATGATTTTGTGGCGTCAGTCAACGAGAATGTTGCAACTACTGGCAGTAACTGCATGGAAGTTTTTGAAAATATTACATAATTAAAACTGAATAAAATAATATTCTACACTAGTTATGGGATGATGAAATTTATAACTATTTCAGTCGTTACATTTTAAATGTAAAAATAAGGGATTGTGTGTCCGCGAAGTTTGACCTGACTTGCCAGTGAAAACTAGTACTCTCTTCTCATATAGTTTTATCGTTACATTACTATGAAAAGGTATAGGTGATAAATATTATGTGTGTTTGTGCATTTTCATATAGCAAAGCCACATCGGGCTATCTCCTCAGTGCGTCGAGGGAAATCGAACCGCTGATTTTAGTGTTGTAAATCCGTAGACTTACCGCTGTACCAGCGGGGACCTAGATTTTATGGATGAATGACTCATGAAAATATATAACTATGGTGAAAATAACGCCCTATTTTGTTGTTTTTAAAACTTAACACACGTGTGTTGGTGACAAAGAGTGGCAATAACCCCCAATGATATGCTATACAGAATAAGATTATTATCACGAGTGGAATGTGTAACGGATTTCCATTATATATTTATCTTAATATCGATGCTTGTTTTAGTTAAATATATATATATACACTGCTGGCCGAAATCTTAAGGCCAATGAACATAAACAAAAAATATGCATTTTGCGTTGTTAGACTCAACCACTTATTTGAGTAGAGCTTCGAAAGATGAAAATAAGAAAAGGGAAAATAAAAATAAAATATTTTTCATCTTTCGAAGCTCTACTCAAATAAGTGGTTGAGTCTAACAACGCAAAATGCATATTTTTTCTTTATGTTCATTGGCCTTACAATTTTGGCCAGCAGTGTATATTTAGAAATGCATGTAATTTAAAGTGTTAAATATTTTTCTCAATTTGTAGAAAATTCTCGAGTGAAAGTAAAATATTGTTGCCAAAAGGGCTTTTGAGGACCTTGCCTAAAGTTAGCAAAACGAAGCGCCAAGAGACAGTTTTAATATTATTGTTGGTTTGCTACAGTTAATATACTATAAAACTCGGAAGCTATAACTGTGATAAACGCTTATTAATCAGAAAACTATAGATATTTGACCAGGAATGTTTATATATTTTGAACACTACCAACCACTTAACTTCGATGAATTAACTTCGAACGTTAATATTTCTACGAGGACGTTAGATATCTTCGTCAGAGAAAAGTCAGCTTATAAAGAACGTTAAGCTGGTCATTAAGAGAAGTGTAACAATATCAACTCAATTAATTCGCTCATCGATAAAATATTTAGTTCCAAACCAGATAGAAGACTCAGTATTGTTTGTAAGTTTGTAAAATTTATGTATATAACCGTTTTTATTAATTTTGTCGTGTTTGTATATTAAAATATATTTGTGTTTCGAAGAAAAATTGTGTATGTCAATCTTGTTGGCAATATCCCAAAATTAATACACATCGACGTGGCCAGGTGGTTAAGGCAATAGACTCGTATTCCAAGGATCGCGGGTTCGAATCCCGTCACACCAAACATGCTCGCCCTTTAAGTCGTGGGAGCGTTATAATGTGGCGGTCAATCCCACTTTTCGTTGGCGGTGAGTGGTGATGACTAGTTGTCTTCCCTCTAGCCTTACACTGCTAAATTAGGGACGGCTAGTGCAGATAGCCCTCATGTAACTTTGCTCGAAATTCAAAACAAACCAAATAGTCCGTAGCTGACTATAATACATAACAATTGGAATAATAGTATTGTTGTATGCTGAGAATTATTCTTCAACAAACAATACTTTAAAAATTACTGATTATTTTTAAAATAAATCGAGTTAACATCTTTCATTTATAGTAACTAAAATAAACAGAAACCAAGAAAAAAAAGAAATCATTCCAATCTTTGAAAAATAAACTTTCACATATGGAATAAAAAGGACTAATAGAAACAATAATAAAAACACAAAGTTGAAACAAAATATTGTACTAAAATATTTAGTAACCTTTTTACCTTGATATTTCTATTCTGTTGTTTGTTACTTCATGTTTTACTGCCAGAAAGATACTTTTATAACAATAGACAGTTGGTATTCAATCACATGATTCTACCGATGCTGTATAAGCAGATGTTCACCTGAATAAGCAGTCACTCTGAAACTGTTTAACATAAATATTTACGATGTAAGAACTGACTTATTCTTTCTTAAGAGTAATGTTTCAGTCTTAACTTTATATCGTGTTCAGTAACAATAATAATATACGATATGGACAAATTTCACTATACGCTATTTAAAGTACTTATTATAGAATTTTCCAAACGCATCAAGACAGCCTGTATGCAGACAGTTTTCGTATACTTCTTAGGGCATATTTATGTTGCAATCTATAAATTTGTTTTACTGTACTGCTCAAAAGTTTCTGGATAATAGATTAATTAACACGAATATGTTTCTGAAATTTGCAAAAACGTTATGAGGTTTCTTAATCTTCAAAGATTTTTGGCATGTGGAGACTAATGAAATGAAATCTGTCAGTAATGACCTCAGCTACGAGTCTAAAATGCATTTTCATAGATGCAGGTAAGCCTAGAAGCATCGAGCAATTACGATTCTCAAAGAGAACTGATTCTTTGTGCTTTTTGTTTGTTCCTATCTATGTAAAGTAGTTTACAGAGAAGTATAAGCAGATTTTGTTAGTGCAAATATAAAGTCTGACTTAATATTGATATGACTGGGCGTGGCCTAGTTGCTTACTTGTTGGGCTGTTCATCATAGGGTTCAGTTGTGAACGCGTTATAAAAGTGAAAAACCTTCCAATATTGGATTCAGAAGCTGAATCAAGGCCTTTTGGCAGTAGTTAATGCTGGTTGGCTGCCTTATTTTCTTATTATCATTTCAAAATAAGGGATGATTATACTTGAATCACCAGATATTTCTTTGGCATATAATCTATTCGCCCATGCCGGTTAAAGATTCTGGTTGAAAATTCCAATTCCGCTTATTGACATAAACCACATTCTGTCAGAAATCTATATTATTAAAATAAATCCAAAACTTGCTAAATGTTGCATTATTTTTTTACTGTAGCTAGTGGAAATATGAAACAACTCTTAAAAGAGGAAACATAGACAGAATAACCGTTACGAAAAGTCTAAGTTTAAGTGAAAAAAACATGCGAGTTTTTCTATTTGGTATTGTTATACTAATCGTATGTATAGTGCTTCAAGTTTTTAGAATTAAAAGATTGGAATCTAATAAACAACAGTAACTATCACATTTCCTGTCCCACTGGTTTTGTAAGAACGGACTGGGTGCATGAGTCAACAAGTTACTTAAACCAAATAATTGATGCATTACAAATAAATGGAAATTATAGCAATAAATCTCCATGATAGAAACGAAAATACCGCCATCTTGAAATTTTCGATGACTTGGCCACTTATTTGTATGAAATATCTCGTCGTTGGAGATCTCCTTGGCATTATTTAGCTAACTACTTATTTGTTTAGAAAGTCACCATCACTAGGGTTTCTCTGGATATTATTCAGTTAGCCACTTATTTGTATGGAACACATTATATAAGTTTCCATTGATGAAGTTCATTTTTGCATCACTGTTCATCAGTGGCTTTTGATTCGCCTCACTGTAAATATCCCATAGCTCTTTACAGATTTATGATAATCATATAATAAATTATCTATGGTTATTTGTTGTTTGACGTTCTCAAACTGTTCAATAAACTTTAGTGTCACTCATTATGTTGAAATAATTTTGTAAAATAAAATATGCAAGTTATATTTCACCGTAAATATTTTATTCCGCATTTCAATAAAAAACAAAACAAACTAAAACGACTTCATGAAATAAAATATACATTTGCTCTGCTTACCTATTGAAAAAATCCTAAACACAAGAATCTCAGAATACTCAAGTCCCATGGCACATGCTTCGAGTGTTTTTCCAAGTTTTCGTGCTGATTTTCTTCACTTGGCCAACAGTTAGTTGGCGTAAGAAACAGGTCAAATGACGGCCCGCACTTTTTACACCTGAACTTCACAATGTAGGAAACGTGCCACACTGTTTCTTCTGGGTACCAGTACAGATGAGAAAAGTTTGAAGTAATCTTAGTTCCAGTAAAAGTAAGCATGCATAGGCGTTTAACACATAGAGCAGAAGTGTCGTGCAATCCTTCCACTTTAGCCACTAGAAGGGCAAATGATATATTTTTCTTCACTTTTTTTCACGTAGTGTACACACACTATTGGTGAAAACTATCGAGGTTGATTAGTTTGTTTTCTAGAAGCAATACAAGGAACTACGTTATGACTGACAAAATGGTCACGCTCATGATGAAATGTTTACAATATAACAATAAGATATTTGACATGACATGAAGTATTCTAAGAGCTCTTCTTCACGTGTTAACACTAAAAATGTTACTGTCGCTTATTACAAATTCTAAGTTACGGTCTAAAATAAAGTTAAACGTTCTTGTTCACGTGGAAGAGAGATATCTTATCATACCACACCCGTTGCCGCACTCGTCGATTAGAAGTTGATGAAGTAATCGTACACACTTGTGATGTAAGACGTCTAACCCTAAAACCTCTTACGTGTTTCGCAATCTTTTTCTTTACTAAATGTCTTTATTTATGTGCCAAGTTACTACATTTTATAATCATTAATTCGAAAAATACAGGTTATTCATAAGCTGTCATGTTTGTTTATCGATTTTAATTAAAAAACATTTTAATATTATTCTGATCTTTGGCTGGATTTTGTTAAGCACAAAACGTGTTTGTTTTTTGGAATTTCGCACAAAGCTACTCGAGGGCTATCTGTGCTAGCCGTCCCTAATTTAGCAGTGTAAGACCAGAGGAAAGGCAGCTAGTCATCACCACCCACCGCCAACTCTTGGGCTACTGTTTTACCAACGAATAGTGGGATTGACCGTCACATTATACGCCCCCACGGCTGGGAGGGCGAGCATGTTTAGCACGACGCGGGATCGAACCCGCGACCCTCGGAGTACGAGTCGTACGCCTTACGCGCTTGGCCATGCCAGGCCTAGCACAAAACTAAGCAATGAACTATCTTTATTCTACTCAACAAATCTTAGGTTTTAGCATCGTGTTATTTGAGCTAGCCTTCCCTAATTTAGCAGTGTAAGACAAAACGGAAGGCAGGTAATTATCATCAACTACCGCTAACACTTGGGTTACTCTTTTTTACAAACGAATAGTGGGATTGACCATTACATAATCACGCCCCACGACTGAAAGGACAAGCATGTTTAGTGTGATGTGGAATCAAACCACCGACCCTCAGATTGCGAGTCGAGCACCCTAGGCACCTGATCACGCCAGCCTTGTTTATATATGTATACAGGGTATGAAACAATTATGAGCATTTAATGTATGGCACAATTTTACGAGTGGAAAAAAAAGAAACTGACAAACAACGAAGAATAAAACCCGTATCAAAGAAAAAGTAGCTGAAACTAACTGTAGCTAAATTATTGTAGAGTAAATGTAAAGTTGTAATGAAGACTAACTTAGCTGATTATGCAGAAACGTCTAAATGTGTGTTCATAAAATGATAAGCATATGATTTTAAAAAATTGTGTATGGGTATTTTAGACATAAATACGTCGACAAAGACAGCATAAACTATATTTAGTGTAAGGTGCTTTTTTTAAGATATTACATGTGGATAAAGTATTGTTTCTGTGAAATACTTTACAAATAAAAACTGAAATCGAAGACAGTCGTCTCATGATGATTACGATGTTGTGCCATCGTGTAGCATATTGGTTACATTAAAAAATTTGACTCAGCAAAATACAGGTAAGGTGATTCTGAATTAAAAAGACAATATGTGGTAAAAACTCCTCGGGCAAGGGTCTTCCTAAAAATATGACGTTTTTAACGTTTGATGAGAAATTAGTGGTAAGAGTTTCGAACAGAGAAACTCAAGCGTATTAATTATATAGATGTATAAAATAATACAGACAGAATATCTTATAACCACGTAAAATAAAACTCGAAGCCTTAAAATAATTGTTCGTTTTTTTAAATTCCGTTTGAAAAGCATTTTATTTAAAAAATGATAGTATTCTATCTTAGAGAAAGGCATATGTTTCTTGTTATTTCTTTAGAGAAAGAAAACGTAATAGCATAGTACTTACTCGTTCCATAATTAAAAAGTAATTTAAAAATTAAGAAAGCCACTTGTTTTCGGCCCTTATTAACTACAGCCTATATTCGATAAAGAGGTACACTATAGCTTTTGTATGGTTTTCGATTTAGTTTAGCTAGGGTTAAACTTTATCGTGCTTAATGCTATTAATAAAAAACTTGTAATGCTGTTCTAACAGACGTAGTAAAAGTGATTAATGACATATATCAGAACATTAAAAAACTAACACCATTCTGGTTAGGATACATTAAACCATAAATTCAATATTTTCAGTGTTAACAAAATTAACTACAACAATAAAAACGGAGCAAGCATTATCTACAAAACAGAAAAACAGTAGTTTGTTAACACACAACTTACCAATACACAGGCCCCCCAGTGGCTCAGCGGTATGTCTGCGGGCTTACAACGCTAAAAACCGGCTTTCGATACCCGTGGTGGGCAGAGCACAAATAGCCCATTGTGTAGCTTTGTGCTTAATTCAAAACAACAACTAATACACAAAATTTAAATACAGTGTACACTTACTGACGTTCATATATTTATGTATTTCTTCATATACTTATTCATGTAGTGAAAATTTATTAATAGATTTCATAATGTGTTTATCCATAGCTTTTTTTTTTTACTTCTTCGTGTATTTCTTTATGTGTTCGTAGTAATACTTTCCTAATAACAATGAAGTACCTCAGTACGATTCGATTCTTCCATGGTGGATAGAGTGAAGATAGCTCATTGTGTAACTCCGCACTAAGAAAACAACACAAAATATTTTGAAAATATGTCGAAAATTGCAGCTTGTTGTTAGCATTAAGCAGTCTGAGGGAAGAACAATAAACACAAATTATTGGTTTACTGCAGCATTTTTTGATTCGTACGGCAAAAACATGTGTAAAGAAATAACATACTACAGTCTTCGTCCCAGTGAACTTATTTTTAAACGTTATAATACAAATGTTATAAAGTCTATTGCAAGATTTGCTTTAAAGGAGTGTACAATACAGTGCAATTTGTGTTATTTTAAAGAAGTCATAGTTGCAATGTATCAAAACTTGTTTTAAAGAAGTGAACGATATAGTGTAATACGTGCTACTAGCAGAGATCGAAAAAAACATTTATGCTCAAATTATTATCTTTATTGCAAAATTTTATCTTTAAATGCAGAATCTCTACAGTAGTGCGTAAAAGTTCTAATCACAGACACCGAAATATCTAAAACAACTTATGTTGGGTCCTTATTAAGTACGGCCTATGATCGAGAAAGAGGTACACTGTAACTTGGATACGATTTTTGTTTTAGTTTAGTTAGGGCTAAATTTTATCTTACTTAATACGATAAATAAATAAACATAAAATATTATTATAAGACCTAACATCAGACTATTTTTAATTTTTATAAGCTCTTAATATGGTGTTATATAAAATATATACTAAATTATATTTACATCCACCTTTACATGCACATTTAGATAGTAAGGCGCGCGCATAATTTCAGGACAGACAAAAACTGAATGTTATTACAGTAGATAGTGAAAATTAACAGTTACAATAAATCAAAAATATTGTTGTAGGTGACGCTAGTGTTACATGGTAATTAAAAGTTTGTTCTAAAGAAGTTACAGTCACAGCATAGCAAGACTTTTGTTGTTAGCAATGTTATTATTAAAATGTAATTCGATCTTAGTTTTTAAAAAAGTCCATCATTACAGAATTTTACTGTAAGTCACTGGTACAGCATAACTTCTCAGTTTGAAAATGTGATACAGCTGGTAATGGATTAAGCTGAATAAGTCTAGAAATGTAATGGATTAGGCAAAATAATCTGTAATGATTTTAGCAGAAGATGTTGCTAAAGTGTTGTTTGAAGTGCAAACATACATATTAAATAGCAACCGTTTATAGGATTATAATGTCTGTTGTTTTTCCAAAGCTCACTGGGTATAACACTATAATGGAACTCTTGCTTATATGATACTGGAAAATATTTTTATTACGCAATGTGCAACCATCAACTTCGCGAAATTTTTATTCTGTGCTCATGCAGATTTCCAATAGGGGTCGCGATTTTCCTATTTCTCCTCGTTTCCCATCACAGTGAACTTTGCTTTTCTCCATTATCAGGGTGCAAATATCACGTCATGGAACGTTACACGCGAATTTAATGCACTGGCGCCACGGGTTATTAAAAATAATCTTTCTACTTACGAAATAGAAACACATCATTAAAATTACTTGAAATTCGCCGTGACAAAGAATGTGAAGGTTTTTAACCCAAAACAACCGTTATTTACTTTTATTATCTTAATAGAAACACGTGAACCTTCTTGTCAGTCTAATGCCGTTAAAGCTAATAGTAAAGATAACAACATAGAGAGTTTATCAACAAACAATCTCTGATAAGTTTCTTACCCAACACAGGAATTTTGTTTTTCCTAATGATCGACTTCTCTGAAAAAACTTGGCGTCTCGCTGAGGGCACCATGGTTCATAATTCGCTAGAGTTTAGGAATCAATATAATATTTTATACTTAACATTTTTTTAGTACAGGAGAAAAGTAACATTATAACTGTAGTTTTATTCATAACAAACATCAAAAATAATATTCACCAATTTGAATGAAAGCCACAAACAGAAAGAAATGTGTTATCATATGAAAACTTTGTTCAGTTATACCTCTCTCTTGTGTTAACGTGCACAGCGACTTCTAGCGTACTGAAGCGTCTGATTTGTTTGGCCTACTTATTTCTTTCTCACAATTTCATAAGACTTTGTTCGTTTCTGCTAATGTTACTATTCCTTAGTTTTATTACTGACCCCCTACTGACATTTTAAAAATATATCTGACCTTCTGCTAGAGTGTTGCAGGGGTGTTTGGAAATAGGAAGTGCCGTTTGCAACATAATGAGACTTGGAAAGCACTTGACCTTGCCGAAATAATCGTAAGACTTCCTTGTTTTCTACTGCAAAACTTCCCATGACAGTGCACTTGGCATGATTAATTTCTAGGTGACAAACGAAGATTGCTTACGATGCGAATAGTATCCAGAGTTTGAACCCACTTAAAACATATATCGGGAGGAATATTATGGGAGTGCTTTATGATTAACTGTTAAATTCCACTATTTGTTCAGACAAATGTTAACGGTGTCGACAAATTACGTTTCATTTAAACCGAGTTCAAAATTAGGGACGACTAACGCAGATAACCCTAGTGTAGCTTTACGCGACTATCGAAACAAAACTTGAGACGACGTAAAGAGAAGTTTTTATGGTTACTAAAAACCGTACATTACCGAAAATGGAATCTTATTATCACTAAACCCCAAGATTAACGGAAGCGGAAGTGGTAATATATTTATCTACGTCACTGTCTACGTAAAACATTCCGCTCGTTTTTTGGAAAAACCACCCAAAGGGTGGTATCGTGGCCACTTGATCATGTTCCATTTTACGTGTCATACTTAAGAACCACCTGTTGTTGTAAGAAGTAGAATTAAAATGCCCTTTAAAAGAATGAAGAAAAAGGGAGCGTTTCAACAAAATACTTTATCTGATATAGCGGAAGCGTTTGTTATCAGAATGTCTGTTTATCTTTCACAATACTTTACACCATCTAGTTCTAGTATTTATTTTGTTTGTATAAGAAGTATTTGAGTCACTTATTTCTTTTACACAAACAAATTTACACAAAACAAATAATTACTAAGTTTTCAAGGTAGATAGATCCTACAGCTGTAAAATGTTAAGCATGGTATTTGATTAGATAGTATCCTTATTTGAGCAACATAGTAGTAAAGAACAATAAAATACTTTAGTAGTGTGACTTTTAAACTAACATATAAATGCAGTTTTTGTTTGTTTTTTAATGAAAATCGGAGTTCATTTGCGTTTCAGTGACCCTTCTGAAAATTGAAATGCCCCATATTTTAAAACGTGATGACAAATCCACTTTTGAGAAAATACAAGTTTAGAGACTGCTCGACTGAATAATGAAACACTTTTATTTACGCGATGTTTTATCATTGAATCCCAGAATCCTTTGTAATCCACATCTTTTTTGTAATTATTATTCCAATATTCCACATTGTACTCATTCACCCGCATAAGCCCGGCATGGCTAGGTGTGGTTAGGTGCGTTCCACTCGTAACCTAAGGGTTGCGGGCTCGAATCCCCGCGGCACCAAGCATGTGTGCCCTTTCAGCCATTGGTGGCGTTAAAATGTTACGGTCAATCCCACTATTAGCTGGTAAAGGAGTATCTCAAAAGTTGGTCAATGGGTGATGACAAAGAGCTTTCTTTCCTCTAGTCTTATACTGCTAAATTAAGGACAGCGAAGTTAAAAAAAAAAGACACAACCAGTCATCACATGAGAAATGTGAAATCACGTTTAAAGGAAAAGTTTCGCTGTTATTTTTATAACATCGTATGATTGTTCTTAATAACATGCGTACTATAGATATCTACGATTTGATTTGATTTTTTAAATCGAAAACAATTGAGTTAGGTATGTCTATAGGTTATCAAGGTCCCCATGACGCAACATAAAGATTATAACTAAACGGCCAGTCTTAAAATTGAGAACTTATCAACAGTTGTTAGTATTGGATAATTCCGATACTTTATACTGTTGGCCAAGTGGAAAAAACCTAACAAATTCATGAAATTAAGTTGTAATTTATTACATGCAATAAAAATGTTTGAATTGTTTTATGACACAAATAAATTATCACTGGAATATTGATTCTTTTAGCAGTTGTTATATTACAATACACTAAACCTTCTATAGTGTATTGTGTAATGTAATATAATAAGTACCTAAAATATACGCCTACGAAGTTGAACTTGAATTCTTTTTAGAGTAGTTATTATAACTGATTACTTAAGTCGCAGTATCATTATCATTACATAGTGTCGTGTTCTGTTTGTTCAGGTTGTAGTTTTTTAATGAAAGCATTCTCCACGTATATTCATTAGCTTGTTGCGAAACACATACTAATTGTCCAATTAAATCATTAATTCGAGAAATTAGATATGTTATGAAAAACGTATATTTTTAAAAAGAAATAATAGCATCTACAGTTTAGTAAACGCGAGATTTGGATGAGCAACAGCGCGAAGTCCATTTAGATTTGAATATAATTTTTATCCTTGAAGGGCAAACACCTGGAATCTCCAGATAGTTGATATCCCGTGACGACGAGGCTTCGCGTGTCAAGTCTCCGAGAACTGAAAAGAACAAAAACACTTGAAACATCTACATTCTGTCTGCAACATTTCATTCTCTTCCCAAGTACTATGGCTGCAAAAGTAGGTTGATCAATAACGGATACAAAACCACTACGCTGGGTTTCATATTATGCACGTCTAACAGGTGAGTGGCAGGTCGATATTTATACCTCAGAAAGCTTCCGTTATAAAGATTCACCTATATTTCATACATTTCATGAACTTTAGGCAATATATTAAAGTTTTCTAAAACTTAAAACTTCGTATCTACACCACTGTCATTGGATTGTATTATTGACATCAACCAGCCCCCCGCTAGTACAGTAGTATGTCTACGGATTTACAACGCTAAAATTAGGGGTT
The DNA here is from genome assembly GCF_004210375.1 of Tachypleus tridentatus. NCBI lineage: Eukaryota > Metazoa > Arthropoda > Merostomata > Xiphosura > Limulidae > Tachypleus > Tachypleus tridentatus. The sequence continues at coordinate 40,529,607 of NC_134827.1, read as the reverse complement.
CTATTCCCCACGGTGGGCTCAGCAAATAGCCCGATGTGGCTTTGCTATAAGAAAACACAAACACAGACTCAACCATTGTAGGCCCTTTGTTTCTTAAAAAACGTTTTTTCCGTAGTTAAGCATAAATGTATATTTCGATTTGTTTTTGGTGTATTTTCATCTAATGCGAACTGGACCAGGTTTTGACACCTCAGGAGAGTTAGTTAAATTTACTATGTCAGAAATAGCACATATTTCAATTTATACGTGTGATTTTTTCTTAATAGTTTTAATATGATTTGAAAGGTTTTCAAGAAATCAATAAATGAACTTTCATTTCTACTCTCATCAATATTCACTTGATAAAAGTCACAATGGAAAGTAACTAATTTGAAGAAAATGGTTAAAGGAACTGTTGCCTAGAACCAGGTTTGGATCATTAATATTTCTTTTGTAACAGCATACATACGAATTTAAACACCAAGACAGATAGATACAGTAATTATAAGTGTGTGTGTGTGAGTGTTTTTTACAGCAAAGCCACATCGGGCTATCTGTTGTGTCCACCGAGGGGAATCGAATCCTTGATTTTAGAGTTATAAATCCGAAGAGTTAACGCTGTCCCAGCGGGGGTCGGTAATCATAATAACTGTTTAATCTGATATACAGTTTCCACTTTGACTGACTATAGTGTATATATTACAGATTTTACAAGATATTCGTGTTCTTCTTATACAGAAGTCTATAACCAGTTTGCGATATCATTATATTTCAACGATATTCAAATGGATGAATTACCAAAACAAAAGTATTTTGTTCATTTCAGAACAAGGCGATATATAGTCTGCTGAACGATTTTCCAATTTTAATTTGTTACAAGTATGAAAACAAACTATTTTCAACATATCTGAAAATTATGAGATTTAAAAAATTATTTCTGATGTAAAGGAATTGAATTAAATTAGGGGGCAATAGTCAGACCAAAACTACTCATAGAAAACTATTGACATATATTAAATATTACAAGGTTCTCAGCGTTATTTATTGAGGTTTTAGTAAGCTGATGAAGCTGGTGGAGTGCTCTTCAATAATTAGTAAGGGATATCACATCAATAGTAGGTAAAGGACGACACATTAGAGTACGGCTGATAAATTTTAATCGCATTTCTTTTTCGTTTTATTCATTATTAGTGTAAAAGATTTCAGAAAAAGCAAAAATAAAGTTACTTTAAATCTCAAATGAGGATTTTACTTGGTAAGCCCATTCCTATGGATTATTGTTTGTCCTTTAATTCTAAAAAACTTACGAAAGAAATCAAAGAAAAATATTTAATAATATCTTAACCATACTACGCTTCCCTTATACAATACCGATGAGGCCTTTCGCAAATGCCGAGGCTCATCAGGCCAGCTGCGAAACGACAAACATAGTAATATAGTTCTATAACGATGGCCACTCTTGTAAGATGCCACATTTAATTTTGTGACTCAGAACCTCTTATTATCTATAAAACAATAGTTTGTGCACACTACCGCTAACGGATTTTGTTTGAGTTTGTTCCGTTTTTTTGTTGTTTATCACAAACCTGCACAAAGAAATATCTGTGTCTGCCCGAGGAACCAAAAACTGAATTTTAGTATTACAAGTTGTACAGCTGAGTCATCGAGGAACATGTTTGAGTCTGTTTCTTTGTTCCTTATTATTATTCTACATATTGAAGATGTCTAAACACGAAATAAGCTCAATAACCACGGACAGGAAACAAGTTATTAGCTATGGAACACAGTAGCTTTAATTTGGCTATTTAATATATGTCAATAAAATATTTTTAAATGTGTAAACAAACTTCCTTCAAATAGCAAACGGCAGAAGCAATACAAGCTAGGCAATGGCGACATACGAGCTGCTCACCCATAGGTAATACATGATATTAACATACTCATAATGAAAACACTGATGTTTGTTTGTAGTTAAACACAAAGCAACACAAAGGAGTACTCATACACTGATGTCCAACAAATATGTTTAAGGGTATTCGCAAAATGCAAGCTCAGGAAATATATTTCAGAGAATAATCTTAAATTCGAACAGCAACAGGAATAAAAACAAGCACACGAGTTAACAAACAAAGCAAAATATGTTGGGACAGTTACTGTGTACCATCTATTTATCAGACTAGACCATCTAGCTGCTAGGATTCAGAAGAATATTTTCTACCCACATCCGTATGGAACGAAGATAAAAACTGATTTCTATCCAAATTTAGAAAAAAATGTTAAAGTAGATGTATTAGAATTCACGCGCTGCATACGTCACCGACTATTCCAAATAACATCGTCACCACAAGATATGCCAGAAATAGTGTGGTTGACATATCACAACATACTTTGCTTTATTTTTACTATTGGATTCTTAGAATTTATAGCGGATAAAACTTCTAATAGCAAGTTTTACGCAAGTAAATGGATTACTTTGAATATATTTATGGTTTGTTTATTTGGTTTAATTTTGTGAAAACTAATTCAGGGCTAACTGCACTTGCCATTCTTAAATTTGGAGTGAGAGACTAGAAAAAAGGTAGATAGTCGACAACACCCACGGCTAACTCCGTGGCTACGCTTTTACCAATAAAAGTGAGATTTACTATAACATTATAACGCCCCAGTGGTTGAAAGGGCGAGCATTTTTGGTGACGTGATTCGATTCAAGCCCATGACCTGTAAATTGCGAATTGAGTGCTATCAGACTTTGCCAACCATACATGTTTATAGCTTTCCCATATTCGATTAATAGAAATGTCATAGTACATGCATAACAAACATATCTGATTAAAAATGTATTATAAACTACGAATGGAAGTGCGACATTCATCAGTGTTACAGAGAATTAAGAGAATAGCAAAGATATAGTAACAAAGTATGTCGTGCTAGCAAAAACGTCGCCCTACAGGCGGTAGTTTGTGCTGGTAATTACAATTCGTAGTATTCATACCCCGTTGAAAAAAACTTAGAAAATGTTCAAAGTTTCTAAGAAAAAAGGTGTGTGTGTTTTTTCTGGGAAGTATTGCATTGGAAGAGTGTTCACACTGTGCTCGTCAGCTACACGCAACTCATTGCATCAAAATGATTCAATGTACAGAGCTCAAAATTGTCATCAGTTTTACTGATATGAACTATATTTTTATATATTGGAAGTGCTACCTTTTATTGAGAAAATAAAGGACTACAGGTTCTCAGTATTACATTTAGAAATTACGTTAATAAAGATATAATCAAACCCTCACGTATAGTCCTACTGAACGTTGTGTTCTTGTTCTGAGGAGAGTATTTTTATTTAAAACTGTATCTATTATAAAGGGCCCGGCATGGCCAGATGGTTAAGGCACTCGACTCGTAATCGCAGGGTCTTGGGTTTGAATCCCCGTCACACCAAACATGCTCCCCTTTCAACCGCGGAGACGTTATAAAGTTACGGTCACTCCCACTATTTGTTGGTGGTTGGTGATGATCTTACATTGCTAAATTAGGGATGGTTAGCGCAGATAGCCCTCGTGTAGCTTTACGCGAAATTCAAACCAAGGTGTTGTAAAGAAATGGTTGTTGAACATAGCACAGTTATTTCTCTAATTGTCTGAATCTTGAATACCCAAAGTGCGAAATTTTTATGGAAATTTTTTTTGTGATGTCATTCAGTAGACGATGTAGGAGTTTTAGTTACATATATAGAAGTTGACATAGACGGTGCGACCATTATGGCAAGACTCATTGGAGTATTTAAGGGCCACAGGAAGAAAACTGAAACTTCTTTCATTTTAACTTGCGTGGACATGACTAAAGCAACAAGTTTGTTTCCAGTTTTGGTTACACTATCTGCAGTTTCATTAAAGTAATTTTAAAAATCTAATACTACACGTTTTCAAATTTGTTAAGCTAATAACAACGATTATACTATAACAGGATCTAAATAATTTTGATGTATTTATCGTATTATGTTGATATATATTATATTAATAATTATTTGCGCTTTAGAAAAAAAAAAGAGGTCATAAATTATTAACGATTCATTAATTTACATTACTGCGCTCACTCTGGGCCGCCTACGCAACAGCTATTGATACTATAACGATAAAGAAAGCGATAGCTTATTCTTAACCTTGCGTTAACTTGCTGTTAACAGGATTACAGACTGAAGTGTACCATTTAAGTGCTGTTAACCTAAGAGGAGAACAAAGTATATGTTTGTTATAAAGAGGTAGTTGTGGTTTCGAAGCAGTAACTGTCAAACGAAATTTTTAGAAAGTACCTAAAGTATTTCGTATGATATAACTGATATCATGTAAAGAACACATTATTCAAAAAATGCGTATGTCGAACACCATCTAGTTACGTAAAAAAACAATGAAAATCAAAAGTTTGGTCTTGCAGTTTTTCATTCAATTCACTATTCAGGTTTTTTTTTCTTTCTGAAAATAAATAAAAAAAACGTTTTGCGACTAATAAGAAAGTATTATGCTACTTATACAACTACGGTCACAGTTTTCAGTTTTGACCTTTGGTACGGCGAAAACTATTAACTCGAACTATATGTGTTTGGACGTTAAAAGTTCTTTTTTAAATCACAAAGAAAAATAAATCTTAAAGTAACAGTTTCTCGCTCTTGCCCTAAACAACATGTAGATAAATGTTATACATTGTAAAACAACAACTGACTGAGACTCAGTCCTCAAACACGATCCTTTTTAAACAAAATATATATATTTCTCCAGCAATACGTTCTTTTTAAAAGACGTGTTTTGTACTTTTTTGCCACAACGCTCCTTTTAAGGACATGTGGTGTTTTGTGTTTCTTTCATCAAAACGTTCTTTTTTAAGAAACAAGTGTTTCTTTCTAACAAAATGTTCTCCTGTTTTAAGATGTGTGTTTTTTTTCTCTTTTTTTGGTTGTTATTAAGCACAAAACTACACAATGAGTTTGTAACGCTTTGCCAACCACAAGAACTGAACGCTGATTTTTAATTTCGTAAGCCTACAGACTTACCGCTAAGTCACTGGGAAGCGAAAAGACATCTGATATTTTGTGCTTTGTAGCAAGCTAAATTTATTAATAATTTTTTTTCGGCCTTAGAAGCTTCTGGAAATATTATTATGATTTCTGAGCTGGGGTCCATATTATACGACCTTTGCACACGTCACACACACCTATCTTTAACTCAGTTTAGAAAAGCCGAAAAACTACATCTGAAATTGTCTAAAAATAAAAACTACACATATATTTTTGAATTAATGTAAAGGGTTAAAAATTTATCGATTTTTGAACTATAAAATTTAAATACCGCACTTTTGTTATTATAAAAAAGATCACAAAACTCAAAATGAATGTTTGTATATTGAAGTCCCTCTCTAGTACAGTGGTATGTCTCCCAATTTACAACGCTAAAATCAGGGTTCGATTACCCTCGGTGGGTTGAGCAGATAACCCTTTATGGCTTTGCTATACGAAAAACACACAGTGTATTTTTAAATTATACAAAATAATTAGTTACTCAAATCTTAACAAGACATTTTACAGACACGTTTAAATTACTGAAAAATCAAGAAGAGTTTTTAGATTTTTTTATATTTCAAAAAATTATTAAAACACAAGGTAATAAACTTATTTTACAATGTATAATTGGTTAAGTTGTCCAATTTAAAGAGACAGTTAGGTAAAACTTTGTTTAAAAATAACCTGATTATTTTTGTCGTTAACTTATTAAAGTAAATTCTGAATGACACTGAAAAGAATTTTTAACTCTTTGCTTAACGTTTAATTTTCCTATCACGTTCATATTTATAGATTAACTCATACAGATTTAACAATTTTTGCAGTTGTTGTTGCATCAACCGATTTGGTTTTCTGTTCAATCGCTCACTAATGTACCAGTAGGAACTTAGAGTGATAGCATAATAGTGACATTTTTTCGATGATTCTAATTGTGAATAAATATAACAAAATTAACTGGAGCTTTTTTGTTTGTTTTGAATTTCATACAAAGCTACATAAGGGCTACCTACGCTGACCGTCCCTAATTTAACAGTGTAAGACTAGAGGGAAGGCAGCTAGTCATCACCACCCACTGCCAACTATTGGGCTACTCTTTTACCAACGAATAGTGGGATTGACCGTATCATTATAACGCCCCCACAGCTGAAAGGGCGAGCATATTTGGTATGATGGGGATTCGAACCCTCGATCCTCGAATTATGAGTCGAGTACCTTAACCACCCGACCAAACTGGACCGTAACTTGAGCTTAGACAAGTTAAAATTTTTTAAAAACCTGAGCAGGAATGACAGTGTCATTACTTCTAAATCTGATAAAACCAATTGTATTGCTATTTTGAACAAATATTAAAATTCAAGTAAAGCTGACGATATTTCAAATGATTCAACTATACTTTTGAAGCTAAACCATGATTCAACCGATAAAAATGTAAAGTTGCCAAAATATGTATTAAAACTGAAAATAACAATATTTTAAATGAAAAACTAAACGTGAACATTAGACTATAGGGTATTCATCCAGAAATATATTTGTGGTCTTTCTAAAATTCATATAGAAAAGTTTTCATTGCGACCTAGAGTTTTTAATATTAGAATTTAGTACAATTTTAGTTTTTGGGTTGAAAATTTTCACTACCGGCGAACGCACGTTGAAAGGTAGATTTAAATTTTCTAGGGAAACCAACGAAATCGTTGGTTGACCTATGGCCCGCAGTTACCCGGCCCTAACAATTCAAATTTAATTCCTTTAACTAAGTTATCCAAGATGATTAGTAGACTCACTTATTTATGTGTTATAATGTAAATCAATTTCAAATGTGGGATCTCTTTAGGGGAAATTCCCTTTAAAGTGTTTTTATGAAATATTCGGGTTCCCTAAGGTGTTGAGTTTTAACTTTTACTTTATGCAAACTTCTAGGCCGAGACGATTTGTTTGACACCATTTAGAAGTTGGTGAGTCTTGTAGTTTAGAAAAAAGGGTCTTAGGGAAATTCACGGGTTCCCCAAAGGGTAGGATGAAACTTTTGCCTTTGTGTAATCCTCAGAACAGATACAAGTCGACGCGATCCCCCTACACACATACACAGACTGTATCTTGTTGCAAAGATACAACAAATAAACTTTGGTAGCGATGTTCACTGTTCCAACTTTCATACTGAGTTTCTGTATTGTACCACCACACAAAGAATACCTTTTAGCGAAAATTTGCAATCTTTACAATCAGAGAGATTGTATCACTGAATATTCTAGAGTCGTAAATAAAGATAGTTTGATTAACCTAGTTTAAATCGAGTAAGATTTTGACTGAGTAGGACGCGCTCACGTCTCAGCAAGAGGCATTATTTAACTAGTTTAGTGAAAGTAATAAGTATATATGACTTGCATTTAATGTAATTTCCGTTGAAAAAGTGCTGTGTTGCTCAGGTTGAGGATGTTGACACCGATATAGCTGTGGAAAGATGTTGCATGGTTTTTTCCTTTAAGATCCAGAACGCAGAGGAAAATGAGAAATAAAATTTGTCGTGATAACTGGAAATCAAACACTAACTCTTTGTGTGTGTATGTGTTCGGTGATTAAGCCTAGCTTTTTATTCATTATTATTCTTTTATATATTAGATTATTTATACCTTTGTATATTTATTTGTTTCAATTCTCCATTCAGAATCTATTTAAATACAAGATTTGGCCAGGTTATAAAGTCAAAAAAGTAGAGAGTGCCTGCTTTGATAAATAACACAAAAGTCTTAACCTTCACGCAATTTATTTATAACACAACATATTATTATAGTATTTATTATTACCTTACCAAAGGTTTCGTTTAAGCTTTGAAAATTCGATAGGTATGTAGAGAAATCATGGTATAAACTATGAGATGGTCAGGGTGACTTTGTACGTATACTGGCGGTAGGGGTGCTTTATGTTACCTGCTTACAACACCCACTTTCTAATGTATTACACATTACTTAAAGTTATTGACGGTCATAAGCCACAAAAGTGTCTTACAATCCGAAAATGTAAGGTAGGAAGTGGGCATAACTGAAGAAACGGCTCTTCATATCAGCGTTATGGTGGCTTTTGTAGTACCAATTTTTCTGAGTTTATGTATTATTGCAATAGTGGAAGCCATTTTTTCATTGCATTCTTCTATAGAGAGAACAGATGCACACGTAAAATATATAAGACGTTCGTTTGTCATCCTCTATACTGTATGTATGTTGTGTTACACAAAATATAATGTGTATGTGCAAAGCGACATTTAGCTATTTGTTGTGTCCATCGAGGATAACCAACTTCGGACTTTAGAGTTATAAACTTGAAGACTTACTGCTTTCTCGCTAGGGGATAGAAAATTTAATAAAGTTGTTTGTTTAGTGTAAGACCGTGGTGCTATCCATGATTATAGTTAACTTAAGTGGAAGATAATAAATGAGCAGTAACACCAATAATCAGGATGTTACAACTGTCAACTTTCTATTAACACATCCCTCGTTCTACTTGTCATACCACAAAGTTTGGTTGAGATTTGCCCAGCAATCTAAGTGTAGTTAGATAAGGGACAAACAGACAGACACACATATTTTTATCTTTTCGATAATGTACGGATTTAATAGTTTTGTTTTTGGTGTTAAGACGTGGCGTCATCTATGAATGTAGTTACCGTTAACTTACATTAAAGATAATAGACGCTCAATAACAGCAACAATGGGGATGAATTTAAATTAATCACGACTGGAAGAAAGAAAATTGGGCCTGGCATGGCCTAGCGCGTAAGGCGTGCGACTCGTAATCCGAGGGTCGCGGGTTCGCGCCCGCGTCGCGCTAAACATGCTCTCCCTCCCAGCCGTGGGGGTGTATAATGTGACGGTTAATCCCACTATTCGTTGGTAAAAGAGTAGCCCAAGAGTTGGCGGTGGGTGGTGATGACTAGCTGCCTTCCCTCTAGTCTTACACTGCTAAATTAGGGACGGCTAGCACAGATAGCCTTCGAGTAGCTTCGTGCGAAATTCCAAACAAACAAGAAAGAAATTCTTTTGTAAAAAACTAGTTAATTAAAAAAAATTATCATTACATTTGTACGTTTTGTATTCGTAATGTTTGAGCTAGAAATTTGTAAAGATGCCGAATTTTCTTGTCTTTCATGTGTCGAGGTTTCTATAGTAGACGAAAACCAAATATGGGCCAATTAACTTGTGATATTAATTAAATTACAGTTTTGAATCGGATTAAATAAACACAGTTTCATGGTAGTAGTTAATTAAATTATCAATATTGCTAAGTTAATCATAAGGAAAGTGTATTTGAATTTTAAAAAAACAAAAAATCGATAAATCGTTAACGTATATGAAAATTACTGATTTCTAAATTATATACAGTTTGTTCAATTTTAGTTACGGGGCCAGAGAGTTATTTTCTAGCAGTTGGAAGATATTTCATTGTAAATTAATTAATGTTTATATTCACAAGACAAACTTTCTTTATTTAATGACCCAACATAGCTAAGTGGTTAGGGGTGCTTGACTCGTAATTTCAGGATCCCGGGTTCGAATCCACATACGCACCGAACGTGTGCGTCATTTTAGCAGTAGGAGTATTATAATATAACAAGTCCATCCCACTATTCGTTGGTAAAATAGTACCCCAGGAGTTTGCAGTAGGTGGTGATGACGGGCTACTTTTCTTCTAGTCTTACACTGCTAAATCAGGGACGGGTAATACAGATAGCCCTCTTACAGCTTTGCGTGAAATTAAAAAAGCAAACAAACTATAGTAAACTGGCAGTAGATTCTTATTTTAACAATTGCATGACCATTGGTAGGAACTTTAATTCATTTAATTAAATTCAACAAGTAAAATTATTCAATTATTGAGTAAAATAAACTCATTTCTACGGCAAACAAATAGTTTACGCGTTAATACGTTTGAGATTCCGTTCGCAATAAGTAGCAACATGGCGTCTGTTGTTTAGTTGGCGAAACTCTGATTGGTTCCCTCTAGACTAGCGCCTCTTTGATCAATCTTTTTCTGTGCTATCATGCAAAACAATAGTTGGAAGACTGCCCAAAATCATTTAAACCGTTTCACTGTTTCAAATATGTGGATGACACAATTTCTAGGAATTCTGAGTAAACTTTTCAAAGTCTCCTGGTGGGACAGCGATAAGTTGACGGACTTATAATATTAGAATCTAGGATTTGACTTTCCACAGTGGACATAGGAGATAACCCCATGTGTTTTGTTTCTTTGTTTTTGCTACGGAAAAGGGGTTTCTCGATTTTATTGAGTATTTGAACAATAGACTCAGAATTACAAAATTCACTGTTGAATATAAACATAAATAAATTTTCATTTTTGACACTTTATTTCTAAAGGTCACTCTCAAAGCGAAGTATACTTTTAAAGACTCCTGCTTTGTACTTTAAGTTTGCAAGTCTTATAACAAATGTTTTTAAACAAAACATTATTAAACTTTTGTTCCATCGTGTATATAAAAATATCTCTATATTATGAAGCTTTACATAAATAATTCAATGAAATCAAATAATTTTTATGCAAACATTATTTCTTTGCTTATGTTATCGATAGAACACTTCGTAACAATCTGAATAAGTTTTAGTAAGCCATTTATATTTGAATTTCCGAAATTACGGCCCGGCATGGTCAGGTTGGTTAAGGCATTCGACTCATAATCTGAAACATGCTCGCCCTTTCAGCCGTGGGGGCGTTATAACTTGACGGTCAATCCCACTATCCGTTGGTAAAAAAGTAGCCCAAGAGTTGGCGGTGGGTGGTGATGACTAGCTGCCTTCCCTCTAGTCTTACACTGCTAAATTAGGGACGGCTAGCGCAAACAATCCTCGAGTAGCTTTGCGCGAAATTCAAAACAAACGAGCAGAATATTATGTAATTTATAATAACATGAGATGTATTCTCATAACCTAACACCATAAATAAATACCCTGCTATAAGCTTCATAAAGTGAGTTACGAGATAGGCATGTTTTTTGCAGAATTGTCACTGTATACCCTTTTTTGTCATTATTATTAAATAAAATTCTCTACCGCATTGTAAAATGGTTTTCAACCCAGGGTTAGATCTTAGTAACCAATCTTAGTAACACCTACAATGTGATATGATAAATAGCACAGTACAGTTTAAAATCATATTTTCTGGTTTATTATTGTGTGCTTATATTTAATTGAGTTTATCACTTAATACTTTATACTTCAAAGCTTGTGTTTAATGTTATTTATTTTCTTTTTTTTTCAGATCTTATTTGTTTTCAACAATGAGTGCAAGACAGTGCAAAAATGATCCAAACAGATTCTGTTACATATGTGGGGAATTAACTTTTGCTAAAGAAAAGCGCAGTATTACACGCCATATCAAGAAAATGTACAAGGCGTACTTCGTTTATGACTTAGGACCAGGACAAGTCATGGGCTCCTCATGTGTGTTGCCTTACATGTGTGAAGACATTGAGTGCCTGGTATGCAGGAAAAAATGTTCACATGAAGTTTGGTATGCCAATGATTTGGCGTGAGCAGAAAGATCACTCTAATGATTGCTATTTCTGTCAGCAAGACTTTACAGGCTGTACTACAGCAAAGAAACACATTGTTTACCCAAATTTGCAATCAGCAATGCGCCCAGTAGAGCACTCAGAAAATTTACCTGTGCCCAAACCTCCAGATCAAGAAATGCAGAGTTCCAGCAGTGCAGATAAACATTCCAGTGGTGAATATGTAGAGCCCAATCATCCAGAAAGCGAGAATAAACCAATACCATTTTCTCAAGAGGCTCTTAATGACTTGTGCAGGGATCTCTATTTGACCAAAGACAAAAGTGAGTTTCTGGCATCAAGGCTTCAAGAACGTAATCTTCTTGAGAAAGGAGTGAAGATAACACTGTACAGGAAACGTAGAGAGGATCTGCTTGCATTATTCACCATGAAGGATGACTTATGCTTTTGTAATGACATCACTGAACTTTTTTGAGCAACTGGAAATACCATATGATAACACCAACTGGCGACTCTGCATAGATGCATCCAAGGACAGCATCAAAGCTGTTCTGCTACACAATGGTAATACTCTGCCTTCTGTTCCCATAGCTTATAGCACAACCATGAAAGAATCATATGAAAATCTGAAAGCAATTCTAACAAGCATACAGTATGATGACCATAACTGGCATATTTATGCAGATTTCAAGGTTGTGGCCATGCTTACTGGCTTTCAGCTTGGCTATACTAAATTTTGCTGCTTCCTGTGCTTATGGAACTTCAGAGCAAGAACTGAACATTATGTACGCAAGGATTGGTTGATCCGAAATGAAATTGAGCAAGGAAAGCACAACATCATGCACAAACCACTTGTGAAAAGTGATAGAATTCTTTTACCACCTTTGCATATTAAACTTGGTTTGTTTAAGCAATTTGTGAAAGCCTTGGACAAGGAATCCTCCACATTTGCATATCTTGCAGAGAAGTTCCCTTCCTGAGTCAAGCTAAAATTAAAGAAGGTATCTTCACAGGTCCCCGAATTCGAAAATTTGTACTTGATGAAACCTTCATCACACATCTCAAGAGAAAAGAGAAGCTTGCCTTTGAGTCATTCAAGAAAGTTTGTGATAACTTTCTGGGGAACCATCGTTCAGAAGACTATGTGCAAGTTGTGAATGATCTGCTGAGTCATTATCATGATATTGGATGTAACATGTCTCTAAACGTTCATGTGCTCCACTCTCATTTGGATTTTTTTGCGGAAAATCTTGGTGATGTGAGTGATGAACATGGCGAGAGATTCCATCAGGATATTTCAGTGATGGAGCGACGATTTAAAGGAAAATGGAACCCTGGCATGTTGGCAGACTACTGCTGGGGTATAAAAAAAGAAGATCACACTCCACACAAGAGGCTTAGAAGAACAAAAGTTGTTTAAACTGACAGGTGTGTGTTTTTTAATTCATAACCAATAAATGTTTTGTTATACCAACTAAATTTTTGTTTTGTTTTTTGTAACTTTCAGTATTTGCAATGTTGTGTTCAATACGCGACATTTTGCAGTATATTATAAAACATATGGTTCATGGTACAGGAAAACGGTGCCTAATCTGGAGGAATAAAGGTCAGATTCAGAATCAGGACAATTTTGTGACCCAGAAACAAGTCTTACTTAACTTGTACTTTTTTTTAACCTGAAATTTGTTGCACAGTGATATTTTTGTTGTTGTTATTGTTGTTATCGAACCCGACATGTAGGTAGTAGCGTCGTATTTTAGACCTTTACATTGGCACCCAAACAAGAACCCTTTTCCATAAACGTTGAGCAGTAACATTGTATCAAGTAATTAATTCAATAATAATTTAAATTCAGTTAAATATAAATTAATTTGTATTAAAATATCAGTGTTACTATAAAAGTTAGTGAACCTAATGTGGCAAGTTTGAAGCAGTTTTTTATCAATATTGACTGAACAAGTGGAAATGCTAACACATTTGGTAGATAATCTACTGCCCCTCTACAGCGGTATGTCTTCGGATTTACAACACTAAAATCAGCGGTTCGATTCCCTCGGTGGGCTCAGCAGATAGCCCGATGTGGCTTTGCTATAATAAAACACGCAGATAATTTACTAACTATTACCTTGCTATAAAGGGGTAATTGGTCTTTGCTTATATAAAAAAAAAAAAAAAAAAAAGGTAAAGAAATGTAATTCATAAAGTTTGGGCCTGGCATGGCCAAGCGCGTAAGGCGTGCGACTCGTAATCCGAGGGTCGCGGGTTCGCGCCCGCGTCGCGCTAAACATGCTCGCCCTCTCAGCCGTGGGGGCGTATAATGTGACGGTCAATTCCACTATTCGTTGGTAAAAGAGTAGCCCAAGAGTTGGCGGTGGGTGGTGATGACTAGCTGCCTTCCCTCTAGTCTTACACTGCAAAATTAGGGACGGCTAGCACAGATAGCCCTCGAGTAGCTTTGTGCGAAATTCCAAAACAAACAAACAAACAATCATAAAGTTTACCCTCAAATACAACTGAGATTAAATGTTAAATGTTGCGCACGATTTCTATTTTTTTTAGATTTAAGGACAATATTCTTGTATTAAAGTCATCAACACTAGTCTATAAATTTAGTTGTACGTACTGTCAACAAGGCTGTATTGAATCTCTTAAAAGAAGATTTTTAACCAAGGTAAAATAACATGCGAATTTCAGATCCCCAACTAAATCGCATGTATTCGAATATGACCTAGGGCATCATTTCTCAATCTCTTAATACCAGTGTTCAGCTCGTTGTGTCAAACTTTTGTAAAATGACAATAAGAAAAACCAAAAATCGCAGTTCTTGTTGTATGCTAACGATTGGTAAAATGCAGTTATTCAATTCTGTAAATTATGTGCTGGTTTTTATAACATGTGAAAATAACACTATCATTTAGCATTTCAGAAATTCATCTCATTTCATTTAAATGAACTGAGAAGTTTCTAATTTCACTCAACATAGTCAGGAATCAGCAAATGATGGCTGATTTTGTTTGTCACAAGTAAACACATCTCAAGTGGATCAATTATCAAAAGCGCCCTCTACCCATAAAGCCAGGAGCAGATCTTAGAGATTTTAAAGATATAAATTCATTAGATTTTGTCGTCATCAAAGAAAAACGGAAACAAAAATAATAATGCCAAAATCTATATTACAGACTTCAGACTTTTTGGATTTTTGCTTTCTGAACATTCTTTTAAAATAGAAGTGATAAATGCAAAACAACGATATTTGGAGATTCCATTATCATAACTCCCCTGTAACATTACTAAATTTTATAATAAAAGTACGTTTTAAATATAAAGAGTAATAATAACTAAACTTTATTGCTTCGATAATCAAAACCCCGATTACAAATTTTTATTCTTCTGATGTTTGCTTGTTTTCAGCACAAATCAAAAGAACAGGCTCTCTGCCCACCGTGGGTAATCAAACCTCCCATTTTAACGTTATAAATCCGTATGTATACTTACTGCTGACCCATAAAAAACTCTTGTATTTTAGAAGCTATGAAACCGACTAAAGGTTTGCTGTGTATACACTAAATAAATGTGTTTGATTTGCATATATATAAGTGTAGAGAACTTAAAAGTTATCTACTTAGTTATATTTCTCTCATATAAGTATCTTAAACATTTTCTATGTACTTTTGAAAACCTTATATTTCATAACTGTATTTGGTTTTCATTCATGTTTGTTTTATTTAAAACTTGGAACTGCTTTGTAACTTCATGGTACACGTGAACATTATAAGTGCTATAATGTGGGGCATTGCAATATTAATATCATGCATTAAACATATTCTGAATATAATAGAGGGGAAACCCCTGATAACTGATTATTTATTTGTAATTTATTCTTCAGTTTCATCCACTTTATTAGAATGCTTTCTTGCTGTCAAAGCTAAGAGTACTGCTAAAAATATTAGCCAGTGATTAGCGCTTCTAGCCGATGTCCACAGTAAAAGTATTAAAAATAGACCATAAGTGTTGGAACAAAACAGACTGTACGGAACCAATTAAGTACTATATCTTTATTAATCTATTTTATCAAGTGTTCTTATTTGTTTGTTTTGAATTTTGCGCAAAGCTACTCGAGGGCTATCTGCGCTAGCCGTCCCTAATTTAGCAGTGTAAGACTAGAGGGAAGGCAGCTACTCATCACCACCCACCGCCAACTCTTTGGCTACTCTTTTACCAACGAATAGTGGGATTGACCGTCACATTATAACGCACCCACGGCTGAGAGGGCGAACATGTTTGCGACCCTCGGATTACGAGTCGATCGCCTTAACGCACTTGGCCATGCCAGGTCTCAATTGCTCTTATGATTTGACCTTCATAAGTTTTTACACAAATCAAAGATTCACTGAGTATATCCACCAGTTTTATGTATGATTGCTGTCTCTGGTCAGAATCACTTCACTTATGTATAAATACCAAAGAAATGCCCACCAACCCCAATAATATAAATATGCATTTAAAATTAATAAATTCTAAACAAAAGTCTTGTCTTAAGACTTTTTTACCAATATAAATAAGAAAGTAATGAAAATTTTCATTATATCTCAACTTTATTAGATAATTTACCGGGTTAATTATATTTTATAAACAGAAATAATTAAAAGTATATTTCAGTGGCAGCCTCTTCTTTTGTTTGTTTCTTTTCCAAGCCACATACTCAAGAATTTCCTTCAGCAGACTGACTTAACAGACAAAAGTAATACGTTTAATTCCCTCTACGTGCGACCTACCTGCCGACACCCTCTGAAACCTTAAGTCCTACGTTCCAACGAAGTCACGAGTAGCGTGACCATTGTTGTCTATAGTATAAAAAGAGAAGGAAAAGTGAGCAAATAAGAATGGTATTCTTCTGGGTGTAGCTCTTCAGAAACGTGGGAATAGCATTTATTATCAATGATGTCATATCTTTGATTAATCATTTCCATTCATAAAATGTTTCCATTATAATCCTCTTTTTTATGTGTTATCTGATCGCCTAAACCATCCTTAAAGTAAATGAGTTTCAGTTGGCGTTATTCTTCTGTTTAAAATTGCTGGTTGTCATTTTCAGTTCAATTGTATATCTGTGTGTAGGTGAAAGTCAACTTTATTATAAAACAAATAACGCACTACAATTAGTTTTAGAATACTCTGTTTTTCAAATAACCAAATTGCACAGATGTAACGAGAATGTTACAAAGCCTCGTTTTCAAGAAAAATATTGAACTGCCTTCATAAATTTGAAACTAAAGATATGTTCTTACAGAACAAATACAGGTTGTTCTGATAGGAATTTCAGTTCTACCAAATTTATGAATATTTAAAGATCGAGAAGCCACAGCCAATAACTCTCCATAATCCGTGATGACGAGAAAACCTACTTGTAGAGAAAATTATATACTTAAAAACGGCTGCTACTAGTGCTTTCTCTACCCGTAACAGCCGTTTTTAAATATATAATAACTTCATCTTTTACAGACCATACTAAAGTTGGAGGTTTTTTAGGTCTAGTGGTAATTGTGGTCATTACGTTTTGTTTGGATATTTCTAATAGCTCTTATTATGACAAAAACATGCCTCTTGTTACACTTGCTGAGTGTTTAAAACCACTCCGACCCCGTCCCTCCCTTTACGCCAAATTCATTTGTTATGGACAGTTCGTGATAACCTGTTCAGAGAGTTGCATGCATTTGTTCAGATTAATGGTTGTAGCTAAATCATCTATATTGATTTATTAATATTACGAAGATCTTAGATGCACTTTAAGCAAGGTTGCTTGTTGTTATTGTAAACTCAAGAAAAAACATTTGTCTGCAACCTTAATTTAAGTCCTTTCATTCAACACTTTTTGTATTTAAGACACAGATTCCAGAATTTAATACCTTTTTTTTTTTTTTTTTTTTGTCAGATTACAACACGTAACTTCGACAATTGGTTTCACTGAGGTAAGCGTATGTAAACCTAATGATTCGTTTTATATTAATAACTTGCACCTCTCTAACGATATAAATTTTACAAGTGACATTTGGCGAGAATAGTTTTAACAAGTCATTTTATTTAGTCATCACCGTCATAACCACATGCTCATATTTATGGTATTAAGTTACAGGGATTGGGACTACTTTGATACCTCTAGCCGACACGTATTCTCCTGTATGTGTTTTATTTATGTTACTAGGCCTAGTTTTGTTTCTTTCTTCGGCTAAAGATCTTGTGAAGTCAGTGTTATAAAGACGGCGAGAGGACTTTTAAAACTGCCTACTTTCTGTTGTTGTTTGTGTTAGAGATTATCTTCAATTTTCAGAATGTTCATACTTAATTATGTATCGCTATCAATGTTATCATTTCTTGCACATGCATTTAAAAAATGTACTAATTCACTTACGCATTACAGACAGTGTTATCAGGTGAAAAGCTTACACGATGATGAAACATAATTCCCTCATACGTTTATTTTTTAAAATGCTTCAAATGCCACGTTTTCCGATTCTTTATTCCAAGTCACGTCCACATGCCAACCTCATAACAATAACAACTTAGGCATTCCGGGCTTCCGCTCACATACCTGCGGGGTTCTGGTGAATAGGTATTCATCGTATCAGGTATCTATGCGCCCCCCCTACTTCAATTTGACAGATTGCGTGCCTGACAAGTGCAAAGTAAGCGGGTTAGAAACATTCCATGGTGCAGATTACGGTTTTGAATCCCAATTTCGATTTCGAAAAACCTCTGGCAAGCATCATCGTTACTTGTCGACTAAAATTTAGCCATACCAAACTTCAACGGACTTCGTTCAGTTACGTATTACTGAAATATGGTATAGGTTGGGGCATAATTCAACATTGTTTCGGTCCGATTCTCCAATAGGTAACTTAAACGTTTATATATGTTCCGTAGTATCAACTTGAGGGGGTAGGTCTTATACATTGACCAACCAGTTTACTCCAGTAACGTATTTCAAGTGGAAAGTATTTGCTTTACCTATTGCCCCCACCGCTAGTACAGCGGTATGTCTCGGATTTACAACGCTAAAATCAGGGGTTCGATTCCCCCTCGGTGGGCTGAGCAGATAGCCCTATGTGGCTTTGCTATAAGAAAAAACACAAACACACGCTTTACCTATTAGTAGGATCTGGCCCGGCCAGATGGGTTAAGGCGTTCGACTCGTAATCTGAAGGTCGCGGGTTCGAATCCCCCTCGCACCAAACATGCTTGCCCTTTCAGCTGTGGAGGCGTTATAACGTGACGATCAATCCCACTACTCGTTGGTAAAAGAGTAGCCCGAGAGTTGGCGATGGGTAGTGATAACTATCTGCCTTCCCTCTTGTCTTACACTGCTAAATTAGGAATGGCTAAGCGAGATAGCCCTCGTGTAGCTTTGCGCGAAATTCAAAACAAACAAACAAACAAACAAATCTATTAGTATATACCATGAATACATTAAAAAAGGAAAAGAAATCAGAATACATACAGTATTTGAAATAAATATGGAAACAGTTATACAGAGCAAATTACTTTAAGCAAACATACACAAACATAAGTACAACACATTATGGCAGAGAATATGTAAAGACAAACCAATACATTGTTCAGAATATTAATATATGGTGTGTGAATCATTTTTTTTATATACAGCTCAATATCGTACTTTCATGTTCCCGTATAGTTTACCAATAAAAGATTGTAGTGTTGTTCCAAATATTCTGTAACAATTTCCACAACGTGTGCAAGTTGTTTATTTAACTTTCTCAGCATGTACATGGTCCCAGTATGGCATCGTAAGTTTTCATATCAGGACTTTGTGAAGGCCACGACATATTTTTGAGTATTTTACCAGTCCCATGACGTTCCAAATTGGTTTTCACTAAATCGATTGTGTGCTCGAGAGGTCATTGTTATATTAAAAGACGAAACCCTGCCAATGTGTTCCTGAGGAAATATTACGGTGAACCAGGATCCACTTGATCTGTCAGTCAGTACTCAGAGTGACTTCAATTTTGCCTAAGTCCACCGCAGTTGTATCGAGCTATTCACGTGTCTTATTGTAGCTGTTTGTTTTGGATTTCGTGCAAAGCTACACGAGGGCTATCTACGCTAGCCGTTCCTAATTTAGCAGCAGTGTAAGACTAGAGGGAAGGCAGATAGCCATCATCAGCCACCGTCAACTCTTGGGCTACTCTTTTACCAACGAATAATGGGATTGACCATCACATTTTAACGCTCCCACGGCTGAAAAGAGAAGCACGTTTGGTGTGACAGGGATTCGAACTCGTAGCTGTTTGTACAACACTGAGTGTTACACAGTTCTTCCTGTCCGTTGACAATTGTGAAGCAGCTAAAACTTGAACTGGTTTGTAAACACGATTTTTATCGTGGTTTGAAAATCCCACTGTTCCATTTGTGCTGCCCATTTAAATCTGCTTCTTGTTTTTGTTGTGTTGTTTCTTTTCGACAAAGATTTCTGAGTAGCCCATCGAGACCGTTCTGGGCTAAAAGAAACGTTAATACCCTTACTTCAAACAAGGTAATTCGCAAGATCTCTTCTGGATTGTCACCTATCACACAAAGAACTCATGTGAGAAACTTTTCAGCACTTTTGGACAGTTAGAGTTTTCTTTCTCGACCACTTATATTGTTAACAGTACCAATTTCGGTAATACTCTTTAAGGTGTGATATATAGCACCGCACTAGGTGAGTGATTGTTTGTTTGATAGCTACACGAGGGCTATCTGCAATTGCTGTCCATAATTTAGCAGTTTAAGACTAGAGGGAAGGCAGCTAGTCATCACCACCCATCGCCAACTCTTTACCAACGAA
Source organism: Tachypleus tridentatus (assembly GCF_004210375.1). NCBI lineage: Eukaryota > Metazoa > Arthropoda > Merostomata > Xiphosura > Limulidae > Tachypleus > Tachypleus tridentatus. The sequence goes on along the minus strand of NC_134827.1, from coordinate 40,509,222 downwards.
TAGTGGGATTGACTGTCACATTATAACGCCCCCACGGCTGAAGGGGAGCGAGCATGTTTGGCGACGACGGGATTGAACGCGCGACCCTCAGATTACAGAGTCGAACGCCTTAACCTCACTTGGCCATGCCGGACCTAGGTGAATGAGAAGTGAAGTTTGGCTGCGATCTATCAATAGCTGTTGCCTCGTTTAACAAAACGTTGGATTTTATACGCTTGCCCTTTGTAAGTTTGTTCCCAAGATGTCATATTTTTTATCATAAATTGCAAAGAATAAAAATCATAACACTTTCCATACTTATATAGATATTGTGTTGGTTTAACACTTTCATGTTGGTTACTTAACATCCAATCACACTGTGCCATGTCAACATAACACTGCGAAAGGTAATATTTCATTGTCACACAAAATACATTATTGTATCTTATGTAACTTGCATCATATATTCATCTTGTATTCTGTTTCCATAGTTATTTCCAACAATGTATTTTAACATTTTAAATTTAGTCTAGTTTTAGCCCTGGAACAATAGTATACTTAGATGTGTACACATTAATTACGGTGCAACGTAAGCAGAGGTTTAGTCCCATTTTATAAAATGACCGATAGGTGTAAATTCAGTGGTGATTTGTTACAAACGTGAATCATGGAGATAAGTATGATCAAGTTTGGCACCTGTATATATACAGGTTTCGAATAATTATGTCTAGAAATACATGTCACAGCAATTTCTGAGGAAGAAAATCCAGAGACTGTTAAATGGTTTAGAGTGAAATAACACAACAGTTAGAAAAAGGGAAATCTCCAATGTTTACAATGGAAGCGGGAAAACTCGTACGTCAGTGCCACACCTTGAGCAAGTCCTACCACTGCTGTCACCCACACAATGAGAACTATGTTTATGTAAAAAAAAGCTCACAAAAAAAACCACTGTGATAAAACAGGACCTATCTTCTGGTCCAGGTAGCAAGATAATAAACAAGAAGTTGGAGTTGATAAACGGCTCACTTAAAGGTCATCCGTTGTTAAGTTTTTACCCATACCTCAAAATAAGAGACTATTTTTATTTCAAATAAATTCGAAGAAGTTGTATTCACAACAAACGCATTCGACCCATACTCCAATGGGCTCTTACGCCTTTAACCTACTTAAACTTGGTAACAGAAACCGACATCCATACACAATGGAAGTTCTGTGGAAAGATGTGTCGTCTGGGAGTGACCGCGATGTTCTTCACGTATACGTGAGAAACTATATATATTCATGTCAAACTTGAAATAGAGGATTCTCTTAAAAAGTCGTTATCAAAGAAACTTAAAAATTCTTTCCTGGAAGTGTATGTTTTAAAATAACGTTTTTCTGTAGCAAGAGACTTTTATATTAGTTGTGAGGAATTATTATGATGTTTCTGAATTACAATGCCCGCCAGTGGCTCAACGGTATGTCTGCGGACTTACAACACTAAAAACCGGGTTTTGATACCCGTGGCGGGCATTGCACAGATAGCCATTGTCTAGCTTTGTGCTTAATTCAAAACAACAACTGAATTACAAAGTAGCATGAGTTATGACTTTTATACAATCAATAACTCATATTAGAGATATTGTCAGTGTTAAAATAACAAACTTTTTTTTTCTGGTTATCAGTGTCAGCTGGCATCCATGTATTAATATTGAAAATTACGTCTTTATATTTACCAGTTCCAGAAATGTCTCTTGTTGCATATTTCTTGAATTTATTTGAATGTTACAATTTATCAGGAAGTTAACAAAACTTTATGGCTTAAAGAAATGTTAGATGTGAGCTATTTCGAATACATTTACGGCGCACACCTAGGGAACCGATTTAACGATATTATGGAAACAACAACAACGGGGTATTGGACAACTAAAGTCATAAAAGAAATAAATTCATTTCAGTATTTGTTTGTTTTAGAGCGGAGCACCACATTTAACTATGTTCAGGCGGGGCATGGCCAGGTGGGTTCAGGCGTGCGCTTCGTAATCTGAGGGTCGCGGGTTCGCGCCCCAGTCGCGCCAAACATGCTCGCCCTCCCAGCCGTGGGGGCGTTATAATGTGACGATCAATCCCACTATTCGTTGGTAAAAGTGTAGCCCAAGAATTGGCGGTGGGTAGTGATGACTAGCTGCCTTCCCTCTAGTCTTACATTACACTGCTAAATTAGGGACGGCTAGCACAGATAGCCCTCGAGTAGCTTCGTGCGAAATTCAAAAACAAACTCTCTACTCGAATTTTAATTTTTGTAGCATTTATTCCTGATTTGCAATCTATGATTTCCATTTTAATATTTCATAGTGGTATTATTTCACTTTCGAAACCAAGTTAAAAAATAATTAATTGTCCGTATTTGTATTTCTGTACCAACACAGTTGTGTTTGGTTTATATTATGAATTCCGAAATAAATGTTACAACGTCAGAGGTTGTATTTTTTACTAGAACAGTTACTCAGGCTTCAGGTGAAAGTAACTCGATATTAGGATTATCGGCAATTATTTCCCGTACCATTTCTTTAAATTTGTACATATTGTCTTTTCAAATAGAATTGTAAAACGTATGGATTACTGACTTACTGACATAATTCAATAATAATTTTTTCTAAGGTATATTTCGTAGATTATATTATATTTTACAGTTTATTTGCATCAAACGTTTGAAGTTATAATTGATTTTCTAGTTGTACTGTTGTTTTTATCATATTCCCCTGGAGTTATTTTTCTGAACAGTTTCAGTAAAATTTATTAAAAAGAACAAACATATAAAAAAACAACAAAAAATATAACCATTTTAACAAAACTTAGATGATCTTAAAAAAATATTCTTATTGTTAAAAATTATATAATGTTACATAAACCTACTTGGTTTTTATCACAAATATTTTTTTTCTTTATTGAAAGTTTGAAATTATAACGCTTTTAATTAGGCTTACTTGTCCCAAGTAACAAATGTTTTATGAACATCACTGAAACTTTTAAGAGTTTTAACTCTTTTTACTAAGCCTAAATCAGAAATGTTTTATGAAAGCCACTGTCAGTTTTAAGGATTTCAACACATTTGATTAAGCCTGCTTGGCGTAAGACGGTACATATTGATGTTTTTAAAAGTTTTATTTCAAATAGTACATGTAAGTTACTGTGTTTTTTAGATTAATTTAATGTTTGAAATACTTGCGCCTTTTCAATATTCATTATTAATGAAGTGAAATTTTTCAAAGTATATGAACTGAGTATTTGCTACTGTTAGATATTTATAAAGTCCATTGGACGTGCTGTAAAAATATATATTATTACAAAGATTAGAAAATGAACGTTGAGGCGTTATGGTCCTACTGTCGTACAGTTTCATACTGAAGACTCAAACCACTGATAAGTTCATCTTCTATTCAAACGAAAAAGGCGCATTTGCAACTCAGCGTGACAAGTTGGCCATATTTTTAAAGTTTTACAATAACTATTATATAGAATAAGAGATAGCACGTGAATAAACATTTTTAGTAGCATTGTTGAACAATTTTCCTTTACAATATGCAATAAAACCTAAAGCACAGTATTGGTACCTTTATTTCAATGTAGTTTGTTCATTGCGCTATATATATTTTAAAATAATAAAGGCGTTCATACAATAATGTCGTTAATTAAAAGGCCATTAGTCCTAACGAGATAGTTCCTTACTCTTGGTTGTTTATCTGGTACCCACAAATTATAGGAAATGTTTGTTAACGCTTTCAGCAGTTATTCAAGAAACATTTATCAAAAACACCACATTTATTATACAAAGAATTGCGTTATAAGTAAATGAAAACAAGCATTGATGCAAGAACTCGTAAAAGAAACGGTATATTGTCTTAACTGAAAATACGTCACAGTAACTATGAGAATTCATTTTTCTAAAAGATTTAGGAATTATTATTTATTCCTATTTGTGCTCTGTTAAACTAGTAGTGCCAATCGACAGAAGATGGCGCTAATATATCGATCAACAAAGTTCATACATTATTCTTTTTTTTCCCTCGTCCATTGTGCTATATACCTAAGTTGGAGCATTGTTACCTCAAAAATAACTGTTCCAATCAGGGTGACCAACACTGGGTACAAAGATATATGTTTGGGATTGATATGTAGCTTTTATTTTAGACGTCACACTTTCAACGAAGTTATAATATCCAAGCCCGAATCTAATTCACAAACAAATTCCGCGGTGCCATGAACAAAACTAAAACACCGAGTTGACACGATTAACTATCAAACATCACAATAACAAAGTTCATTTAGTCACAACTGTTGTTTCTTATCAAGAGAAAACTTGCTTATAAATGGCTATTGTTATTTTTTAAAATTTCGTGCAAAGCTACACGAGGGATATCTTCACTAGCCGTCCCTAATTTAGTAGTGTAAGACTAGAGGGAAGGAAGCTTGTCATCACCGCCAACTCTTGGGCTACTCTTTCACTAACGAATAATGGAAGTGATCGTAACATTATAATGCCCCCACGGCTGAAAGGGCGAGCATGTTTGGTGTGAGGAGGATTCGCACACGCGACCCTAAAATTACGAGTCGAGTGCGCTAAGCACCTGGCCATGACGGATCTATTTATACATGGGAAATTGGCTTTTATGCTTACAATGTGTACATTTTTATTCTCACAAGAACAGTATCGAAAGCGTTTCAGTAGATTTATCATAACATTCGCAATATGTGAATAACTATGCTAATTTAACAATAACTGGTAAAGCATTGGTTTAAATTTAACAGTAGTTAATGACCGGGAGATACTGGTTTGATGTAGCCAAGAATCGAAAGCCGTTAGTTTTTTTGTTTTTACTTTGATTTGTTTCAAATATTCTCGTAAGGGTACACGAGAACTTGCTGTTTTTTAGTTTTGAAACTACAGACTATAGGAATATCAGCTATCGAAAATCATTCACCGTCATCTCTTCGGCTATTCTAACCTAATACGAAGATTTGTTTGTCACTCGTATAACCCATCCACGGCCCCAATGTGAGAGATGCAATTTTGAAACATAGCAACGCGAATTACAGATTTTCAGATTCACAGTTCGGAGCATTAAACCTCAGACCACGCCCGAACCACTTTCGTTAGTGGACTTATTGTAATTTGTGTTATTGTTAAAGACTCAAAAATCGATATATTTTTACTTCCATTGTTGAGATCCCTCCAGTGCCTCAGCGTTAAGTCTGTGGTCTTATAGTAACGTCACAAGTTGGAGTACAATACCCTCAGCACCTGACCATACCGGACCCTGTTTAGAAGAGCCATTAACTTTTAAGATTTTAATTTGTCTCTAAGCCAATCACCCAGGCTCGGCATTCGAGGGTCGCGGGTTTGAATCCCTGCCACACCAAACACGCTTGCCCTTTCAGCCGTGGGGGCATTATAATGTGATGGTCAATCCCACTATTCATTGGTAAAAGAGTAGCCCAAGAGTTGGCGGTGGGTGGTGATAAGTAGCTGCCTTCTCTCTAGTCTAATCTACTGCTAGATTAGGGAAGGTTAGCGCAGATAGCCTTCGTGTAGCTTTGCGAGAAATTCAAAAACAAACAAACCAAACCAATCACCTTTTTTTTGTTGAGATACAGATTTTAATTGTTAATAGAAATAAATACATTAATACTAGTATTGAACGACCTTATGATACAAAATTTGTTGTTTATGTATAATTGAACGCTCAACGTTTCGCTTTTCAGCTTCTTCAGGAGCGTTTTAATTAAAATACAAACCGAACCTGTCAGTACGTAGCTTCGACCGGTTTCAATAACAAATTCACTTATTACTTAATTGAACCAACTGGAACATTGATTTTCAAATAATAAAATCATTTTGTTATTTAAACCGATGTGCACGACAGAAGTTAAGTAAAGAAATAAAATTCATATTTTTATTTGTATTTTTTAACGATGTTTCTATGCTTCCCCATCAACATTAAAGTCACAAACAAAATACGTTTGTCTATCTAACTATTGTTTTCATCCTTTAAATATGTATGTCTATCTAGTAATGGTTCTAATTATTTAAATACATTTGTCTATCTAGTTGTGGTTCTCATTCTTTAAATATGTTTGCTTATGTAGTTATGGTTCTCGTTTTTTAAACATGTTTGTCTATCTAGTTATGGTTCTCATTCTTTAAACATGTTTGCTTCTCTAGTTATGGTTCTCATTCTTTAAATATGTTTGCTTCTCTAGTTATGGTTCTCATCCTTTAAACATGTTTGTCTATCTAATTATGGTTCGGTTTTCATTATTTAAATACATTTGTCTATCTTGTTATGGTTCTCATTCTTTAAATATCTTTGTCTTTCACGGTTTTATTTGCTATTGAATTTTTATTTGAAATTAAACTTTTTAAAGTGTCTATCCCAGAACAGTTGCTTAAGTCTAATTCGAATACACTAATGTCCAAAAAACAAAACTTCTGAAAAAACGCTTATTAGATTACTCCCAACTTTACTACTAGCAATCAATTTGATTCAATCGAATGAACATGCGCATGACTTTCTTCTACGATGTGTCTTTCGAAACTCGATTTCGGAGGCATAGGTAGAGAACAAATTGGCAAACCCACATCTTATACCCACCCACCCACGCTTATTTTGAAAGTCTCAAAGGTATCGAGAACTAACGTAACTCTTTGTCGAATTTCGCTGCACTGAGGCTACGTGCGCTAGCTGTCCCGACTTTAGAAGTGAAAAGACTAAAGGGAAGGTAGCTGGTCAAAAACTACCCACCGTCAACTTTAGAGCTACTCTAATCGAACAATGGAATTCACCGTTATTTTTATAGCACTCCACAACTGAAGAAATGGGCATGTTCAGTGACGGGTTTCGAACCCACAACTCGTAGAATTCTAGTTGAGTATCCATTAATGTAAAATGATGAAAACTCCCATGTTTACAAATATTTTCCATACGTAATTATTAATTCTCTAGAGAATTAAACTTACTATTTGCGCTACACAGTTGATATACGAAATTCTCTTAACATTCTTACATATATTTTTTCCCGATAGTTCTGTTGGGTGTGGTAAAAACTTAATTAAAACATACACCCAAATTTACAAAACTTTATTTAAAGTTTTTTAAATTATAAGTACATTAACTGTAGCTTTAACTATTCAACAAACAAACAAAACCAATGAAAGACGGGCCCGACATGGCCAAGCGTGTTAAGGCGTGCGACTCGTAATCTGAGGGTCGCGGGTTCGCATCTCCATCGCGCCAAACATGCTCGCCCTTTCAGCCGTGGGGGTGTTATAATGTGACGGTCAATCTCACTATTCGTTGGTAAAAGAGTAGCCCAAGAGTTGGCGGTGGGTGATGATGACTAGCTGCCTTCCTTCTAGTCTTACACTGCTAAATTAGGGACGGCTAGCGCAGATAGCCCTCGAGTAGCTTTGTGCGAAATTCATAAACAAATAAAATCAATGAAACACGAGAGAAACATTGAAAGTTTTCAATTTTTCGAATGATTTCAATTTGTGCAAAGTATTACCTTGTGCAGTAGTATATGTGAAATAATAAGTCTCGAAAACGTGACAAAACGTTTTAGGCTTAGTAAAGCGACCGTTACGTTGACCCGCACGAGTGCTCTGTTGTAATGAAAATTTTAATTGTTATAATAATTATTTTTATATCATTAACTAGAAATATAAGTAAAATGATCCCAGACTGGTGTAAAATTATTAATGTTTAATTACGTCTGAATTAATTAATGTCAGAACAGTAATCATTAACGGGTTTTAATAAAACGTGAATATTATAAAACAGACTCTGACTTACTAACGTCAGATCTCAAACTGCCACCACTGTCAGACGAATTACATCAAACGAACTTATTAAATAGACAAGAACCCAAACTGCTACTCGAGTCAGTCAGAGTATATTAAATAAACTTATTAACACAAGAATTCAAGCCGAAATTCGCGTCATTCAGATTGTATCAAAGGGAGCCAATGTAAACATATATTTATTAAAGTAACTTCAATTTTGACGTAGTTTTTCTGTTGCTTCTGCTTTGTCATGTTGAGGTAGTGCACGAGACTGTTACGGTTTACGACGTGATCTTGTATTTAAAAGTATCTTCAGAAACAGCGATGATAGATGAGATATGAAACATTCGCTCGCGTAGTGGAAGGAAGCGAAACCCATAATGTAAAGTTTAAATCTACAGTTTTGAGATGTATCAATTCACGTCAGCCGAATGTTTTTCGATGAAGATTTATATTTTCTTAAAGTTGAACTGCAAGTTGAAATATTAAAAATTAAAACATACCATTTTTTTCTGCCACAAAATTCCTGCAGGCACCATTACGTAATGATTAGTTTATATCTTTTAATATTGAACTGTAGGCTTACGTATAAGAAAAAAACCAACCCTCACTGAAACGAGATTATTTTAGAAATTATAAGGACTGAATACGTATCATTACATAGTTGATTATTCATATTAATTATATTGAAAATGCATCATTTTTGCCTCTCACTCTTAAAGTCCTGGGCCTGGCATGGCCTAGCGCGTTAAGGCGTGCGCTTCGTAATCTGAGGGTCGCGGGTTCGCGCCAGTCGCATAAACATGCTCGCCCTCCCAGCCGTGGGGGCGTTATAATGTGACGGTCATTCCCACTATTCGTTGGTAAAAGAGTAACTCAAGAGATGGTGGTGGGTGGTGATGACTAGCTGCCTTCCCTCTAGTCTTACACTGCTAAATTAGGGACGGCTAGCACAGATAGCCCTCGAGTAGCTTTGTGCGAAATTCCAAACAACAACAACTTAAAGTCCTGAATTTCTTTGGGAGGATAAATTTAAACCACATTTTACTCAGTTTAAGCTCCTAAATGTTAAATCAACTGACACTTTACCGACATAGCAGAGAGACTAGTGATGTTATAAAACATGATTCCATCGCAACTGAAGTAAACATCATGACAAATAACTTTTGACCATTTTGTTTTTTCAGAAACACATAACTAAACTTCTAAAATTTAAAACATGTAATGAAACATTGATTGCCCTGGGAAGACCAATAAATCGTACGTTTATTTTCAGTCAGGTTCTTCTGGTTTCGACCGAAAAAACAAGGCTAGTACGGAACGTATAAAATATCCTGCTAGTGGTTTCTTCGTGACCACAGGTCCCTTCATTCACAGAAGAGTTCGTTTCTCTGTTCGCCTGATCGACACTTTTATGTACTTAATAAACTAAACGGTGTCCCCCGCTAGTACAGCGGTATGTCTCCGGATTTCCAACGCTAAAATCAGCGGTTCGATTCCCCTCGGTGGGCTGAGCAGATAGCCCGATGTGGCTTTGCTATAAGAAAAACACACACAAACACACCTAACGGCTTGATCAGAGACTGTATGGTTCGTGCACAGCCGTCCCAAGTTTTGAAATGTGGACCAAAGGAAACTAAATCAGTTATTAACAGCTACTGTAAACAACAACTCGGGTTTAAGTCCACACAGATAGAATCATTAGTAATGGAACTTTAAACAGAGAATTAAAACTAAATAAAAGAAGTAAGCTTTTTGTTAATCAGAGAGTTGTTAAAGGGATTTGATCAGAATCATTGATAAGAGAAACGTTAACTAAAGAATCAAAACTAAACAGAAAAAATATTAACAAATGTTAACAGAGAATTAAATGTAAACCAAAAAAAAAACCTAAAATAATAAACAGAAATAGAACCATTAGTAAGTAAAATGTTAAATATCAAATAAAAGCTCAACAACAACAACAAAATACAGAGAGAATCATCAGTAAGTGAAACGTTAAATAGAGAATTAAAGCTTAACAACGACAACAAAATACAGATAGAATCATCAGTAAGTAAAACGTTAAATAAAAAATTAAAGTTCAACAACGACAAAAACAAGAATACAGTGAGAATCATATGAAACGTTAAATAGAGAATTAAAGCTTAACAACGACAACAAAATACAGAGAGAATCATCAGTAAGTGAAACGTTAAATAGAAAATTAAAGGTCAACAACGACAACAAAATACAGATAGAATCATCAGTAAGTGAAACGTTAAATAAAAAATTAAAGTTCAACAACGACAACAAAATACAGATAGAATCATCAGTAAGTGGAACGTTAAATAGAAAATTAAAGTTCAACAACGACAACAAAATACAGATAGAATCATCAGTAAGTGAAACGTTACATAGAGAATTAATGCTCAACAATTACAAGAATATACAGATAGAATCATGAAAACGTAGAACCATAGAATCATAAAATCAGTGAAACGTTAAATAGAAAATTAAAACTCAACAACGACAACAAAATACGGATAGAATCCATTATTAGTGGTAAGAGGAAAATAAAACTGAACCAAAAAAAACAACTTACGCAATTTTTAACCAGAAATTTCTAAAAGGGTTTTCTTTAATAAACACCAGACACCTATTCTTTTGAAAAATAAATAAGCAACAATAATAACCATGTTTTGCATTACAAACATGATTGAATAGCTCAGCTGAAATAAATAATTATACGGGAAGTCGGATCCCTGGTGACTGTTTGTTGTAAGAAATTATAAGCTACGACCATATAACATATGAGTTGAGCATTTGTACATATCGGAATCCCCATAAAATGTTGGTGATGGTTATACAAAGAAACACGACATTAATTCGTCTTACATTAGACACGTTGCCCTAAGCTTACTCTTTATACGAGTGTACACAGAAACACACTCAAGTTTTATTTACAATACCCTGTCTTTGTGAGAGGTTATCGCTGTCACTACCATAGGGGTTGCTATAGTAACAACGAGCTTAGCTTGAGTTTCAATCGATGCTGGACATCTTGGTTAAGAAGGTGATGTGATTAGTCACGGTCATGCTAGGCGTCAAACACAACAAGTATAAGTTGTTCCTCGGAGCTCAGCCAAGATTGGTTTATTTTTGCCAAACTTCGAGTAACCCTAGAAAGAGTTGGCTATTGTAAAGCTTAACATAATTCGCGTATGACAAAGAAAAAAAAAAAAAAAGGCTTCTGCAACTGTAGTTACGGCCAAACTTCTTAAATAAGACATATGACATGGTAGATAACAAGCAAAGACGATCAACTTACCAAATATTTATTGCGCATTACACATAAGACGTATCTTGGTTATTCTGTTAATTTGAAATCCCATAAAAAACAGCGCCATCTACCTTATGTTCTATACTTAAATTATGTTGTTCCTCTGTTGTGTTGAACATAGCCATTTATTTGATTGTTCAAACTTTGGACCCATCCTGGTGCATTTAATTTTGAGATTACATGGAAACAGCGCCACCTACCTAATGTTCTATATGTTGTGTTGAACATAGCCATTTATTTGAATGTTCAAACTTTGGACCCATCCTGGTGCATTTAATTTTGAGATTACATGGAAACAGAGCCACCTACCTCATGTTCTATATGTTGTGTTGAACATAGCCATTTATTTGAATGTTCAAAATTTTGGACCCATCCTGGTGCATTTAATTTTGAGATTACATGGAAACAGCGCCACCTACCTCATGTTCTATATGTTGTGTTGAACATAGCCATTTATTTGAATGTTCAAACTTTGGACCCATCCTGGTGCATTTAATTTTGAGATTACATGGAAACAGCGCCACCTACCTTATGTTCTATATGTTGTGTTGAACATAGCCATTTATTTGAATGTTCAAACTTTGAACCCATCATGGTGCATTTAATTTTGAGATTACATAGAAACAGCGCCACCTACCTCATGTTCTATATTCGAATTCTGGTGCTCCTCTGAAAACAATCCTTCTGGAGCTTGATGTTGTCCCGAATATTGCCGTTTATTTGAATGCCCACTCTTTGATTCCATCCACTCGTTGTGTCTAACTCCACTAGTTTGATCTGTTTAACGTGAAATTTACAACAAAATTGTTAGAAAATTCAAAAAACATATTATGTTGTGGTTATATCACATTAAAAACGTTGTATTGGTGTAAGTACCTAATTGAAAATAAAAAAAAGTTTGTTTTTATCCAATTTCATATTTAATATACCAAAAATGTATAAACCACTCAAAACAATAGCCAGTGGTTAACTCAGAATTTTGAAAGAGTTGGAACTTCTTTTCATGTTGTTCAGCATGGTATAACAGAGGACACAACCTGCCGTAGTGTACAACCCAATGAGAACGGTTTAAACCCTCCCTCACTAGGAGGAACACTGAACCGCGTAGCCCTGATGTAAACCCTGAAAATAACTTGTTTCTGATCCATAAGAATACTGTTTACCAGAATAACAGGAGAAATGTGCACTAAAGATAAGAGGAATAAAATGATTTTACATCTGTGGCATAATATACTGATATACATCTATGACATGATATATTGATATACATCTGTGGCATGATGTACTGATATACATCTGTGGCATGACATATTGATATACATCTGTGACATGATATATTGATATACATCTGTGGCATGATGTATTGATATACATCTGTGGCATGATATATTGATATACATCTGTGGCATGATATATTGATATACATCTGTGACATGATGTATTGATATACATCTGTGGCATGACATATTGATATACATCTGTGACATGATATATTGATATACATCTGTGGCATGATGTATTGATATACATCTGTGGCATGATGTACTGATATACATCTGTGGCATGACATATTGATATACATCTGTGGCATGACATATTGATATACATCTGTGACATGATATATTGATATACATCTGTGGCATGATGTATTGATATACATCTGTGACATGATATATTGATATACATCTGTGGCATGATGTATTGATATACATCTGTGGCATGATGTACTGATATACATCTGTGGCATGACATATTGATATACATCTGTGGCATGACATATTGATATACATCTGTGGCATGATGTATTGATATACATCTGTGACATGATGTATTGATATACATCTGTGGCATGATATATTGATATACATCTGTGACATGATATATTGATATACATCTGTGATGTATGATATATTGATATACATCTGTGGCATGATATATTGATATACATCTGTGGCATGATGTACTGATTGATATACATCTGTGACATGACATATTGATATACATCTGTGGCATGACATATTGATATACATCTGTGGCATGAGATATTGATATACATCTGTGGCACGACATATTGATATACATCAGTGGCATGACATATTGATATACATCTGTGGCATGACATATTGATATACATCTGTGGCATGATGTACTGATATACATCTGTGGCATGACATATTGATATACATCTGTGGCATGACATATTGATATACATCTGTGGCATGACATATTGATATACATCTGTGGCATGACATATTGATATACATCAGTGGCATGACATATTGATATACATCTGTGGCATGACATATTGATATACATCTGTGGCATGATGTACTGATATACATCTGTGGCATGATATATTGATATACATCTGTGGCATGATGTACTGATATACATCTGTGGCATGATGTACTGATATACATCTGTGGCATGACATATTGATATACATCTGTGACATGATATATTGATATACATCTGTGGCATGACATATTGATATACATCTGTGACATGATGTACTGATATACATCTGTGGCATGATGTATTGATATACATCTGTGACATGGTATATTGATATACATCTGTGGCATGATGTACTGATATACATCTGTGGCATGATATATTGATATACATCTGTGGCATGATGTACTGATATACATCTGTGGCATGACATATTGATATACATCTGTGACATGATATATTGATATACATATGTGGCATGACATATTGATATACATCTGTGATATACATGATGTACTGATATACATCTGTGGCATGATGTATTGATATACATCTGTGGCATGATGTATTGATATACATCTGTGGCATGATGTACTGATATACATCTGTGGCATGACATATTGATATACATCTGTGGCATGATATATTGATATACATCTGTGGCATGACATATTGATATACATCTGTGACATGATGTACTGATATACATCTGTGGCATGATGTATTGATATACATCTGTGACATGATATATTGATATACATCTGTGGCATGATATACTGATATACATCTGTGACATGATATATTGATATACATCTGTGGCATGATGTATTGATATACATCTGTGACATGATATATTGATATACATCTGTGGCATGATGTATTGATATACATCTGTGACATGGTATATTGATATACATCTGTGGCATGATGTACTGATATACATCTGTGGCATGACATATTGATATACATCTGTGGCATGATGTACTGATATGCATCTGTGGCATGATATATTGATATACATCTGTGACATGATATATTGATATACATCTGTGACATGATATATTGATATACATGATGATTACTGATATACATCTGTGGCATGATATATTGATATACATCTGTGGCATGATATATTGATATACATCTGTGGCATGATATATTGATATACATCTGTGGCATGACATATTGATATACATCTGTGGCATGATATATTGATATACATCTGTGGCATGATGTACTGATATACATCTGTGGCATGATATATTGATATACATCTGTGGCATGACATATTGATATACATCTGTGGCATGACATATTGATATACATCTGTGGCATGATGTACTGATATACATCTGTGGCATGATGTACTGATATACATCTGTGGCATGATATACTGATATACATCTGTGGCATGACATATTGATATACATCTGTGGCATGACATATTGATATACATCTGTGGCATGACATATTGATATACATCTGTGGCATGATGTACTGATTGATATACATCTGTGGCATGATATATTGATATACATCTGTGGCATGACATATTGATATACATCTGTAGCATGACATATTGATATACATCTGTGGCATGATATATTGATATACATCTGTGGCATGACATATTGATATACATCTGTGGCATGACATATTGATATACATCTGTGGCATGATATACTGATATACATCTGTGGCATGATATATTGATAAAGGTGAGAGATTACTGTTTGACAACTAATTATGAAACACGTACATTTTCTGTGGTGTAGAGGTAACGAGTGAAGCTCCGTAAACCGAAGTAACAGTAAGTACGATAGTGAAGTACACACTTTACGATAGTAGCATTGTTAGACGTTCTGGACGCTAGATCGAACGTGTGCATATTTTAAAAGGCACTTATTTCTACTAACAGTCAACTAATAAAATTGTTGTAAATGTCTGGTCACAAATAATCAATATTGATATGCACTCTACACGTTTGTTTGTTTTTGAATTTCGCGCAAAGGTACACGAGGGCTATCTGCGCTAGCCGTCCCTATTTTAGCAGTGGAAGACTAGAGAAAAGGCAGCTAGTCATCACCTCCCACCGCCAACTCTTGGGTTACTCTTTACCAACGAAAAGTGGGATTGACTACCACATTATAACGTCCACACGGCTGAAAGGGCGAACATGTTTGGTGTGACGGGGATTCAAACCTGCGACCCTCGGATTACAAATAGAGCGCTTTAACCCCCTGAGTCAAAAGGGGGCCCAAATCAGCCAGACTTGTAACTACAATTATAGGGGATAAAACTATGGCGCCCAACTTTGTAGTGTAGTTACACCACCGGTCTGTTAAGAGAATTTCTGATCTCTGGTTTGTTGTTGCTTGTTCTGCAATTTGTCTTTGTTGAAATAAAGCACAGGACACAGTGTGTTAAAAATCTTCATCCGGTAAAACTCAACTTTAGTATTTACACAAAACTACTTTTCTCACTGAAGCAGAAGAAACAATAGTAAAAAGCAATCAAGAAGCCAGTCCATCAATCAGATAATCGATTGGGTCAACAAATTATCTGCGGTAATTGGTGCACTAAAATGAGTAAAAAAAAATAAATAAAAACCAACAAGAAACTTTGATTGGTAGGCTAGCCGCTTGACGACCTACGTTTTCCTATAATGTAAAAGTTGAAAGTGGAAGTCTATCTTATTACCCACTCAAAACTGTAGATAAAAGACCGACTTTATTTATCTAAGCAAACAAACGTATAAACACTAAGAGATGATGAATGAATATAAACATGGTGTATTTTCAATTCAAGAAAGGCTTTACTGCCTGACGAAACACTGCATAAAACGAAATGAAATTACTTTACTTTTTAGTTCGACGTGTTAACATGATTATTTTCTACTACGCTTTTCCCGAGTTTTCTTGCTCGTGTCTTGAGAACCAACAATCACTAATTAAACTCTTCACTATCTGGTAATAACATTTCCGAGTTACTCATTGATAAACGAATATTAATATATGCACAAAAACTGAAGTAAAGAGTAAATATTAAAACATGTTTGATGTTACACATGTATAGAATGTTAGGCTTAATATTATCGGTAGTTGGATGTGCTTAACTGTAAATCCGAGGATCAATGGTTTGGGTTCCATGGGTCTTATTCACGACCTAAAGCAGCTAAACTTGCTGTAGTGCTACCATAAACAATGAGACTGATATAATTGCAACCACTAAGCATGACTTCTAGGTCACAAATTTCGGCGTTTTACCTGTATTTTCCGTAAGTATTATAGTTTGTTTGTTTTGGAATTTCGCAAAGCTGGCCAATAGACTATCACAGGCCTAGTTTAATACAAGTTTAGCACTGACAGTAGAACATTATGCATGAATTTTAATGAATACTTTAAACTAACATAAGTTACAACCTAAATATATTTTTTTGCTGTAAACAGTAAAACATATTGATAGGGAAGCCACAAGTCTCTCCAACTACCTTACCTCGGAACACGTGTTTTCATCTCGCTTAGTGTTAACAATCACAATCCGTAAGACTATTAAGTCTTTATGTGACGTGAACTGGTGGAAAGATGCTCTTTCAGTGCCCCTCGAAACTTGTTTTTCTTTATAACATCAGTCACTGCTACAGTTCAACAGAGACCAAGAGGCCATATTGTTAGTACCAGCAGTGATAAGCGACGCTTTGAAGTCATAATGGGGAAAAACGTCTGTTGTTGCATAACTGTGTTCTGCATTTCATGGCAGTTCTAATAGCAATAAACCAAATCCTTCTGGTACTGTAATAGCCCAAGAATCGAGAGCAGGTGCTGTTAACTAGATGACTTTCCCACTATGTACCAGTTCAAAATTATGGACGGTCAAACAGATATCTCTTAAGTAGCTCCGCGCGAATGTCCGAAACAAAGAAACAAGTGTGATAACAGAACGTTCTCTTGAGTAGCTCCGCGCGAATGTCCGAAACAAACAGACAAGTGTGATAACAGAACGTTTTCTTGAATAGCTCTGAGCAAATATCCGAAACAAACAAACAGACAAGTGTGATAACAGAACGTTTTCTTGAATAGCTCTGAGCAAATATCCGAAACAAACAAACACACAAGTGTGATAACAGAACATTCTCTTGAGTAGCTCTGCGCGAATGTCCTAAACAAACAAACAAGTGTGATAACAGAACGTGATGTGAGCTACCAAAAGATGTTAGGACTGTTAGTTTTTCCGACGAAAAACCTTTATGCATTCGAATCATAAATATGGGTTCGGACCTCAAATTTCTGAGACTGGAATTCCTTCAACGTGATGACCTTTGAATACAAAGGAGATAGCAACAAAAAGTATGATAACAGACGTAATGTGAGCCACCAAAAGATTGTTTGTTTGTTTTTTGAAATTCGCACAAAGCTACTCGAGGGCTATCTGTGCTAGCCGTTCCTAATTTAGCAGTGTAAGACTAGAGGGAAGGCAGCTAGTCATCACCACCCACCGCCAACTCTTGGGCTACTCTTTTACCAACGAATAGTCACATTGTAACGCCCCACGGCTGAAAGGGCGAGCATGTTCGGCGCGACGGGGATGCGAACCCGCGACCCTCGGTTTACGAGTCGCACGCCTTGACCCACCTGGCCATGCCGGGCCTGTTACCAAAAGATATAAGAATTGCTAGCGTATAACAGAAAATAGTAAAATTGAAAAAACACACACATAACTCTCGAGCGTGACGTACAAGAAACGATTGTGATAACACGTGTTAACAGAAAGGACTAACTACGTTTGGTTTGGTTTATTTTGAATTGTGCGAAAAGCCATAAGAAGGCTATCTGTGTTAGCTGTCCCTAATTAAGCAGTGTAAGATCAGAGAAAGGTAGTTAGTCATTACTACCCGCCGCCAACTCTTGGGCTACTTTTTTCCAACGAATAGTGGGATTGATTGCCACATTACAACGCCTCCACGGCTGAAAAGGCGAGCATGTTTGATGTGAGGTGGGAATTCGAACCTGTAATCCTCAGATTGCGGACTAACTAAGTGCAGAAGATATTTTAGAAGTGTCAAGCATAAATATTGAGAAAATGAGCTGATATTAGAGCAGCGAATATCTTCCTGCTTATTTTAAAACAGAGCCACGCTGAACATTCTGCTCTGTCCACCGCGGAAAATCGAACTCCGGATTCTGCCGTTGTAAATCTTTAAACTTATATCTGTTTCACTGGTGGACGCAACAAAAACGTTTGAGTCGTTTTGAACTTCTTGCAAAGCTGCTCCAGGGGCTATCTTCGTTAGCCGTCCCTAAATTTAGCAGTGTAAGAGCAGAGGGTAGGCAATACCACTTACGATCAACTCTTAAATTGAAAATGCTCGCTCTTTAAACCGCGATCGGGATTCGAACTCGCGACTCTCAAATTGCAAGTCAAACCCTCTAACCATCAGGACATGCCAGGTTACAACAAAAAGATACAATACGAAATAACACAATAGCGTGTAAATTGTGAACATAAAATAAATATAGTCTCAAGAAATAAGTCAGTATGTTGAACAAACACAGTATTAAATATTAGGAAACTCGAAGTTCTAGAATCTAGATGGAGATCGGTGTAAGGTTATAACTTTGAAAAAAACAAAACATTTTTCGCATTTCATAAAAAATTACGATATTACTTGTTTATTACAGCATATAGTTTTTCTTGCTATCCAAGTTGTTTATTATTAAATGAAAACTCTAAGTATCCAATGAAATATTAACTAAAAAGCATTTAGAAAAAAATCAAATTACATCTTTTTCTTGGTAGAGACTTAAGTAGAAACTTAAGTTATCGATTTTCTGGGCATCGTCGGTTGGTCTTGGAAGGATGTAAGATAGCCAGAAAAAAAATATAATAATCCCAAAGACAGCCTCGGAATTCAGCGAATCAACAATGCACTTACAATCCTATAATCCAGGGCTCAGCACGGGTATTAACACTTTACGAATAAAGCAGAGAACAACGTTTCAGGTTAACCTGAAGATGACCTAAGAAGGTCGAAACGTTGTTCTCTGCTTTATTCGTAAAAGCGTTAATACCCATACCAGGCGTCCTGAGATGCATTTTTACTTCGAGTGGGTTTCTCGCCATCACAGATCCGGGACTCGATTCTTCACTGTTGTCAGCGCCGAGGGCAGCTCATTACGCTTGAACAACAGCAGTAAAAATGCACTACAATCTCGTGAATTACGCGTCATTAAACGAGTTCATTCGTAATAATGTATTCTGAATATTATCAGAATAAATTATAACATCACAGAAGTAAGGTAAATACAGATGTAAAAAAGTCGCTTAGACATTGTATATCTAGAGACGGTTGAGTATGTTACATTGGTTGAGTATGTTATATTGAAACGAAACGTTTACCTAATCGAATGCATAAAGTACGAGTTGTATACAAAACGAGTCATGCCAGTCTTCAAAATTTGGAGGTTATGTTAACGTTTCCTTTTAACAGCATGATAACCACCCACCTCCACCCACATGAAGCTTATTTAATTGAATAAAGAGTTTAGCCACCCAGTTTTTCGAAATGGGGTTTTTTAAATCGGGCGCTAACTTTGTTCTAGTGAAAAGTATCTGGATAGTGAATCCGAGGATTTGTGGTTCACGACCCATTTCCACACAATGCAAAAATAGTCTGCTCTTAGGGCTAGCTACATTACACTATAGTAGTGACAGTCAAATACCACTATTTAATCAAGCAGTAATTGTTCAAGAGTCGGCGGCGGGTTCTACTGGCTACGTGAATTTCTTGTAGACTTTCAGTTCCAAATTAGAAGCAGCTATACATAAGCAGCCCTTTTGTACCTATACGCGAACTCCTGTTTGTTTGACCACCCCAGTTACTTGGTAGTATGCTAGAAGACGTATAGCGTTAAAACTCTGGGTTTTAATACTCGTGGTAGGCATAGCACAGACTGTCCACTGTGTAGCTTGCGCTTAACAACAAACACACTCTTTTTTGGACACTATTTAATGGGCGTGTTTGAAAAATACTACGTTACAAAATGCAACAAAAAGACTGTGTAGCAAGAACCGGTGGTTACGGTACTCTTCTTGCAATTTGGAAGTCGTGAGTTCGAAACCCCCTCACCGAACACGCTCGCTCTTTGAGGCGTAGGGGCCTTAAAAGTTAACGGGTTAACCCCACCATTTGTTAGCAAGACAAGCCTAAAAGCTAGTGGAAGTTGGTGCGCGATTTCAAATAAACAAACAAACAGAATGACACTCTCAAACTTCGACGACGTTTTAGCAGGTTTCAGGTAAAGAACAAACATCTCAGGGGGCGAATCTGATAAAATAACTTTTCTTAACACCATTTGTTAGAGCTTATTTTCAATTAGGCATAAAACATAACTAGATCACAACAATTTATCTGTTATTATTTGCATATTTGTTGCGATTATTAATTTATTTTATCAGTCATTTCATTTTTCCGAAATACATTTAGTCCGATTGGAGTACTAAGTGGAGTCCACGAACTAATCGATTAAGTGCTCATGACGGTTTATTTAACCACAAGTCAAACTCTTTGAAACTATTTAATCAGGAGAAAAGCATGTTTTAGAGAGAAATAAATACTCCAAATCACTGATCTGTTTATTAACTAGTTAGGGATTCGGTTGTCTGATTATCCATTTAGGGATTACTTTCTTACATTCAATGACCATTGCAAGCGAAAATACGTGATAGTCACTGATCCTTATGTACTTCAGTAGTGTATAGCTGGAGAGTACGATTTACTGGATATCCAGATAAATTCTTAATTTATAATCGTTATCTCAGCGAATTAAAACTTACACTCCGTATAATCTTTGGGTGACGAATCGTTTCTAAACCTCGCTGTCGATGAACCAAATGCTCTGTATTAGATAGAAAATGCTCTGTCTATTGGTCTAGATATAAAGACAGTTGATATGATTAATATCCACAAAATTAGGTCCTACGAACAGCCACTAAAATAAATACATGCAAAAGAAGGTTCTTGAAGATAACTTATAATGACTCCTGGAATAACTAAACAATTCGCTAGTCAGAGAAAAAATTAAAATAAAAAACGTCTTTTATCGTGAGGCTGTAAACTAACTCGTAAACTTACTGACTAATTCACTTACTAATCTTACTGGTTTATTTCTTTATACAAACCTTTGTAATACTACTGTTTACGCACTAAACTCATTGTAAGTTTTTATTCCGAAGAAGAACTATTAAAACAGTGAAGATTGTCACTCTAAACTGTTTACTTTTTAAATTTAAATTATAAGAAAAACTGATAAATTAAAGATAGACTTCGGTACCAGGACTTTACCACAGGCTCTACAGGTGACGTTGTCAGCGCTGAACCACTAAGTTATCCAATAAAACAAGCTGGCATCCTCAGTGATTACTTACAAAGTCTCTTACTATGAGTATGATCAACTAAATTACGTTATAGTGCCTTGCAAGTGTATTCAACTCCCTCTAAAGTTTCTATATTTTGTTGTCGTCTGAGCTTATAATTATGAAATTTTCAAATTTAGGATCTGCACAATCTATTCCAAATTGAGAATGCTGATATTATGTGAGTTAGATTTTCTAAGAAAATTAAAACATTCTTATTTATATACGTATTTCACCCCTTTGTTATTGCAACCCTCAATCAGTAAAAGTATAAAATATTAGTTTGATAGGCCACAAAATTAGTGTAATTGTCTCTGTCTGTTTGTAACCGAAGTGGTTTAACTTGACTTCAGAGTAAATGCATTTGTTCAAGTCACAACTCACAAACGAGATACGACAAACCAATCATGAAGACCGAGGAACTTTTCAAATAAACCAATGATAAAGTGGTAGTGAAGAAAAGATCAAGGAAGAGGTCACAGAAAAATTTCAAAGTCACTGATTATCCCTTTGACTCCGATAAAGTCCATCATTAACAAATGGAATGTGCTTCATATCACCCAGTCACTACCAGATCAAGCCGTCCTTTCAAACTAAGCAGGAAACTGGTTAGAGATGTCGCTATGAAGCCAACAGTGACTTTGAAATCTTTGCAAAAGTTTTATGTCTGAGACTGGAGTCAGTGTTCAAACATCGACAATATCCCGGTACACACACAAAGCTAGCTTATATGGGCAAGTGGCAAGGAAGAAACCAATACTGAAAAAGAATCATTTTAAATCTTGTTTCGAGTTTGTGACAATGCATGTAAATTACACTGCAGACATGTAGCAGAAGGTTTAGTGGTTAGACAAGCAAAAATCTAGCTTTTTTTGGTCTAAATTGAAAGCGTTATGTCTAGCGGAAGCCCAACTTAGCACATAATTCACTCAACACCATTCTCATAATGTGATGCTTCTACCAGCATGCTTAACTGTAATCCTTAATCCTGTAAAGCTTCCCAGTTCCAGCTGATGAATGGTGCAAAGTGTAGGCTAATTATAGAGAAAACCCTGCTTGAATTAGCCAAGAATCTAACAACTGGGTAAAAAATTTACATTTCAGCAGGACAATGACCCGAAGAACATGTCCAAAAAAGTGGTTTTAAAAGAAGAGAGTGGATGTCCTAGAGTGATCCAATTAAAGTACTGACTTTAACCTAATGTAACATTTAAGGTGAGACTTAAAGATTGCAGTCCATCAACGATGCCCCGCGCACTTGTCAGAATTGGAACAATTGATGCCAGTAAGAATGGACAAATATTATCACGTCCTATTGTGTAAATCAGGTAAAGACTAAGCCAACAAGATTTACAGCAGTAACTGCTGCCAAAGATGTTTCCACCAAGTACTGACTTAGAGGGCTGAATAATTAACAGAACAGATCGCACGAAGTTCAGCCTCATACTCACTGTTATTCTTCAATTCCGTTGAAAGGCAGTTAAAAACAATATATAACACCAACATTTAAGTGAAAAACCAAGTAAAGACAGACTCGGATACCGAGATTTGAGCCCAGAATTTTTATCTAACAAAGTCTTTACTCTTCCATTGAGTTATCCAAGATACAAGACATCTCTGTCAACCTGTTATTCATTAGTCTTGGGTGTCTTTTTCATTTAAGATTTAATGTTAGACATTATTTTTATTCATCAGTATAAGTACGAATATAAGAACGATAGTGGTTCAATGAACTCAATAAGTCAAATTATAATTATCACAAAAATATCTGTGTCCGTTATAATAACATCACTTAGGTTACCGGGTCAATCTCAACCAAATTTTGTGGGATGACAGTTTGGACAAGGAGGTGTTAATGGATATTCCCAATCATTCTACCCTCATTATTAATGTTATTGAGCATTATTATCTTTTACGTAGATTAACGTCAACTACATTCAAAGATGGCTCGATGTCCTTACGCTAAAAACAAATGTTGTTAAATTTTCTATAATACAACATACAAAAAGTGTGAGAGGAGGACACACAAATATCAGAGAGTGCACTAACACTCGCTATGAAGGAATGCGATGAAATAAAATGACTGTCACTATTACAATAATATATGAACTCGCTAAAATCTATACTCCAACAGCCACCACAAAAGTTGGTATAAACAGCCATTTATTGAGTGATATCAACTTCCAACTGTGACCAGTGGTTTTTCAACTTCAGACCATAAGATGCGGCCAATAACTATCTATTAATTGAAACGCTTATTAAAAGATATTAAAAGACAGCTATTGAAAGAAGGTACAGAAGGCATCCCTACCGTCACATCTTGGTCGATACCTCTGCATACAAGGTTATCGTGATCATTGCACAGTGTATACCATGTTATAAGAGTATACATATTGAGTTCTTACAGCTTATACAAAACATTTGGTGAGGTAATAATGAATACTGTATTAATATGTCATATTATAAATACAATGCGCGAAGATTAGGATTTTTATAGAATTTATCATAGCACCCACCCAAACATTTTTTTTAAGTTCAAAATCCTGACAAAGGAAGGGTATCTCAGATTGTTTAAAATAAAGGCATTCATGAACCGGAAAATGCCAAATTATTATTCATTGATTCCGGGTATAGATCACAAAATGTTATTTTTCTAACTGTTCCAGAAACTGTTGTCCAGTGCATCGGCTTCAGATACACGTGCTTCATTTAAAGTAATTTAAATTATTTATTACTGACATAATGCTGCTATTAATATGGCCCGATTTCTTACTAGAAATAATTTAAATTACAATTAATTTCCATTATTCAGTATCAACACTTTACCTGAAGAAAAAATTAATTGAAAAGCGAGTGAAATGAAAATATTACGCAAAAGAAAATTAATGATGGCAGAGCAGAAACTGAGATTCAAAAATGAAAAACATTACGAAGAAAAACAAAGGACAAAAACAAATAATATGGTTTGAGGATATCAATTATTTAATCTCAGACTCAGCACTTCTTAGTGTTGTGAGAATGTTATCTCTGAGGTGGAACGTGCTTTATAGTGGGACATATATCTTGTAGACTTATACACGTCTTTACTTTAGTACATTATCTTCCCGTTGTGAGCTACCTTGTTTGTTTTTGAATTTCGCGCAAAGCTACACAAGGGCAATCTGCGCTAGCAGTCCCTAATTTAGCAGTGTGAGAGTAGGGGGAAGGCAGCTAGTCATCACCGCCCACCGCCAACTCCTGGGCTACTCTTTTACTAACAAATAGTGGGATTTACATTTTGAGGTCCTCATGGCTGAAGGGGCGGGCATGTTTGGTACGACGGGAATTCGAGCCCCTGACCCTAAGATTGCGAGTCGACTGCCCTAACCACCTGACCACGCCAGGCCTATATTGATGCAGTGATTGCATTTGGCTGGAGTGTTAATTCAGATTAATAACATTACAGTTTGGAGAGGAGTACAGGTTGTATCATTGTGACGCCTTTATAAAGATCACTGGTTTTGTAAAATTAACGTTTAAGTTCAATACCTACTTTTAAACCTAACCAATAAATGCAATAAACTTTTACTAAATCTCTGAAATA
Organism: Tachypleus tridentatus; assembly: GCF_004210375.1. Classification (NCBI taxonomy): domain Eukaryota; kingdom Metazoa; phylum Arthropoda; class Merostomata; order Xiphosura; family Limulidae; genus Tachypleus; species Tachypleus tridentatus. The sequence goes on along the minus strand of NC_134827.1, from coordinate 40,483,866 downwards.
ATGCAATATTTCTGTTCTACGTTTAAAACGAATGTACAAAAGTATTCCATTTCTAATTTAAGCCTGTTATGCTTGGATCTATGTAGCCAATGAATTGTGTTGCTATGTGGTTTTCAAGTAAAAGTTTACTGTATTTTGCTTTAGAGTTTGTTTCAGTTAACTTTACTGGTAATGATGTTTCAAATGAGTTTGAATAACTTTGTGACACACAATTACAGTTGTGAAAACAGTTTTACATTTACTGGCTTAATATTAGCATTTAGGACCAATCTAAATCATCTAAGCCTGCCAAACCTCTCGAGATGTTGGTGAAATTATGGCGGAAAAATCTTTTAAAACGAGGGTACCAAACTGTGGTTCGATGCAACCAGCACATTGTAGAATTTTTGTGTCTTTATTTATAATATCCAATTTTTATAAACAGTTTCTTATACAGAACTACCTTCACTGATTTTATACACAACTTTCCCATTCTCTTAAAAGCTGCTTGTAATTCAAATCTATCCAGTCCAGAAATCCACACGTGTAAGGTCTCATGACACTGAAGGTCAAACAAGCGAAAGTCCTCGAATTTCCGACGATTCGTCCACTGAAAGTATTGTTCACAAGGTGGTAACATGTGGTGGAGCACCGTCTTACTGATGCAAGATGGGTAATATCACAGTAAGTAACAGATGGTAGTGCATCTTCTTGGTGATGCATGGTGGTTAACACTACAGTAGGTAACGGATGATGGCGTGCCTTCTTACTGATGCAAGGTGGTTAACACTATAGTAGGTGACAGATGATGGTACACCTTCTTACTCATGTAAAGTGGTTAACACCACAGTGGGTGACAGATGATGGTACACCTTCTTACTCATGTAAAGTGGTTAACACCACAGTAGGTAACGGATGATGGCGTGCCTTCTTACAGATGCAAGGTGGTTAACATCACAGTAGGTGACAGATGATGGTACACCTTCTTACTCATGTAAAGTGGTTAACACCACAGTAGGTAACAAATGATGGTGCACCTTCTTTGCATATACACAGTGTTTTGCTGAAGCAAACTAGATAACACCATGTTAGCTAGTAATGTGTAAATAACGTGCACTATTGATCATGAGAGTTCACAGACCATGATAATGTTATTCTCTTAAATTGGGCCCAATGATGTCACTGCTAGTAAACCAAATCCACACAGTCACCTGCAAATTAGGAAGGGGTGTCGCACCAGATAATGCAATTATGGGTGTTTAGTTGACTGCAGAGGTAAAAGTAGGATTTCAACAGCACACAAAATGTTGTTATATCAACTGTCATCTACTAAAATACAAGCTCTGAAAGATAAAATTCAACTGTTTCTCTGAGAAGTAACTGCTGCAGTCTTCAAGTCTAGCAAGTACACACTTTAGAGTTTTGTGGACCGCCTTCCACACAGTTTGCTGGGATTAGGTAGTAAAACTGGCAACTTGATGGGTGTTGCATTAGTCTTTTGAAATACCTTGTCCAATGTTCGATAACACTTATTGACCTTCTGCAACAGCGTCCACAGGTGTAGTTGGTCATCGTAGTGCATCAGTCACAGTTATTGTCTTATTCTCAAGTGCATGGAAGATAATAATTAAACAATGTCTTTGGTCTACGCGGGCTTTAACATAAACCTCTGTCATGACGAAAGGCGTGTTAAGCGTTGTGCGACCTTTGAAAGAAACTCGGTTGACCTCGAGAGCGGCTCGCCAACTGATATCAACTTACATACTAAGGAAATAGCGTCAGGGTGACGTCAGATAGCGAGACTGACTTACCAGGTGGCAAAATCAAATTTGTAAGTGTACAAAATTAAAAAGAATGCATTCTCTGTGACCCCTTGCACGCAAACTTAACGTATGTTAAGTATAATAAATGTTAAATAAATGTATGCAAGTTTACACTCACACTGTACGTAAATAGCTTTGTTTGTTTTACCTTACATGTAAGTTATGACTGGAACATTGTTCACAAACACAGAATAACACGTAACCTTCACTTAAATAATACTCTAAAACATTCCACCTTAACATAAAACAAATCATATAACCAAAAAACTATGTTATACACGGAAATAACGCGTATTCCATCAGTGTGATGCACTGAATGAAATACAAATAGGCCCGGCATGGCCAAGCGTGTTAAGGCGTGCAACTCGTAATCTGAGGGTCGCGGGTTCGCATCCCCGGTCGCGCCAAACATGCTCGCCCTCCCAGCCGTGGGGGCGTTATAAAGTGACGGTAAATCCCACTATTCGTTGGTAAAAGAGTAGCCCAAGAGTTGGCGGTGGGTGGTGATGACTAGCTGCCTTCCCTCTAGTCTTACACTGCTAAATTAGGGACGGCTAGCACAGATAGCCCTCGAGTAGCTTTGTGCGAAATTCCAAAACAAACAAACAAATACAAATAGCTCAGTGTTAAACGACATAGCAGCACATTGAACGGCTCTGAGTTTTTCAAGTGCAAACATTTGGCTCATATCTCCGTCATCTCTTGACCCATTTGAAATCTAATTATTATTTTGAACTTAGAAGGTCAAACTCTTTCCAATGATGTATTTGACTACTCCCAAGGTTTCATAGATTAATACACTTTAATCTCGTCTAAAAAGTTACAATGTTAGGGTTAGCTAGTAGAGATTCTAATGAGTGACAAGTTTGTTTTTGAATTTCGCGCACAGCTGCACGAGGGCTATCTGCGCTAGCTGTCCGTATTTTAGCAGTATAAGATTAGAGGAAAGGCACCACCACCACCCATCGCCAACTCTTGGGCTACTCTTTTTATCAACGAATAGTGGGATTGACCGAACGTCATAACGCACCCACGATTGAAAGGGCGAGCATGCTTGGTGTGACGGGGATTCGAACCCGCGACCCTCGGATTACGAGTCCAGTGCCTTAACCACTTGGCCATGCCGGGCCCGATGAGTAACAAAATCAAATCAGGTATACGCGCGCACAACGCTTGGTATTGTTGCCGCACAAAAATGTAACTAATAAAAAAGGAAAATAAAAATGTATTTTACATTAATTTATTCTAATCCTGCCTAAAGGAATTTCAAATGTCATGGCTACTGAAGATACTCTCTCTTGGTACTGTTTGTTTGTTTGTTTTTAATTTCGCGCAAAGCTACTCGAGGGCTATCTGCGCTAGCTGTCCCTAACTTAGCAGTGGAAGACTAGAGGGAAGGCAGCTAGTCATCACCACCCACCGTCAACTCTTGGGTTACTCTTTTACCAACAAATAGTGGGATTGATCATCACATTATAACGCCCCCACGGCTAAAAGGGCAAGCATGTTTGGTGCGACGGTGATTCGACCCCGTGACCCTCAGAAGGCCTTAACCCACCTGGCCATGCCGGGCTCCTCTTGGTACTAAAGCCCTCTATCTTTTCTCTGCAAAAGTAAATTGAAAGAAATGATTGCGTTGGAGCTTTATTAAATAATTAATTTTGGACGTCTCAGCAGACAGAGCATGAGGAGGTAACAGTCGACCAAGAAAAGCATCAAGAGTGAATCTGTTTAGGTTTGATAATGCTAAAACACATTAAACACGCTACGTCACGAGAATATTTACGACACTAAATCATGAATCAAGAAACACGGTACTGTGTGATGCGGCAAAAACAACCTGCAGTGCACATCGTGTATTATTAACAGGAAGAACAGTTTAGCAATTTTAAATATCCTGTAGCTTCGACTGAGTTAATACAAACTAGCATATACATTCAGTAGAGATACCGTACTGGATTATTACTTCACATGCCAAATTTTAAGGTAATTATTTCCGAAATACACGACATACAAAATTTCAAATTTTGATTTTTTTCATTTTTTCTTTGCATTTGATAGAAAAACGTACTTAACTTTCATAGATTTTTGGGGGTTCGAATTCCCGTCGCACCAAACATGTTCATCCTTTCAGCCGTGAGGGCGTTATAAGTGACGGTTAATCCCACTATTCGTTCGTAAAAGAGTAGCCCAAGAGTTGGCGTTAGGTGGTGATGACTAGCTACCTTCCCTCTAGTCTTACACTGCTAAATTAGGGACGGCTAGCGCAGATAGCTCTCGAATAGCGTTGTATGAAATTAAAAAAAACAATCATAGATTGTTTTTTCAAATTTGGTTGACTGATAGGTCTTCATAATTTACAATTAGATGTCAAACATGGTCTAAATAAAGGTCACAAGTACAAGTCCCCTGCTGGTACAGGGGTAATTCTACGGATTAACAACACTAAAATCAGGGGTTCGATTTCCATCGGTGGACTCAGCAGATAGCCCGATGTGGCTTTACTATAAGAAAACACACAAACACATAAGTGCAAAGTTATTTAAAAAAAAAAACCTGTCAAATTCAACCAAAATATTTGTCCACATCTACGCAAACAGTCACGTAAGCTATCAGTTTAACACATTTATTGTAACTTCACCTAAGAGTGAAGGTGGGACGATTTGCGTTTTTGTCATTCGGAATAAAAACTATAAGGTAAATAAACTTGCAGATACACAAGTATTGGTTAGGTCAAGAATATTAGATTAGTAGTTTCTCGCTCAATTTTGATTATTAATTTTTAACCATAACTCTGTTAAATCTTATGAACTTCTATATAAAATGCGTTTAAGGTCACTTGATATTAGCTTCAGCAATTAGTACGAATAATGATGCTTAATACGACTGTTCCAAGAGCATGCGGGCGATGAGAAGAAACTGTTAATCTAGAATCCATGGCGTTACTATAAAAAAATCATTACCACTGGTTTAGAGAGGAAAAGAAAGGTCATGGTATATAAGCAAAAACACCCTAGGTGTGAAAAGAAAAGTTGGACCAATATAGATTGAGCGAGCGACTTAAAGGAATGAAACAGAAATTAGTGGCAAACTGGAAGCTACAGTAAAAGCGTTGATAAATATTTTACACTGATATTTATTCATTAGTTTAGCCATCAATTTCGATTTCATCCTTTAAGTCGCACCATCAATTCTTTTTTGGTCGCACCTTTTTTCACACCATATGTGCTTTTGATCAGATATTAATCAGAATGTTAAGCACAGATTTTGAACAGGAGAATCAAATAAACGTAATCATAAGTTTTAATCGTTCTATTGTAGGTTTTCAGGTATGCGTTAATACATTCAAGACCTGTTTGTTTGTTTTGTTTTTGAATTTCGTGCAAAGCTACATGAGTGCTATCTGCGCTAGACGTCCCTAATTTAGCAGTGTAAGAATAGAAGTAAGGCAACTAGTCATCACAACCCACTACAAACTTTTGGGCTACTCTTTTATCAACCGTCATTGTATAACGCCCTCATGGCTCAAAATGGAGCATGTTTGTTACGACGGGGATTCAAACCCGCGACATTCATATTACGAGTAAAGTGCTTTAACCTCCTGGCCATGCCGAGGCCATTCAAGACTTAAGGAATTCTACAGTGGTTCGTTTTGAACAGCTAAAAAGATTATTATTGGACCGAAATATCTCTCAAAAGTTTCACACAGGTATGTTTGACGGTAAACAAAATCCCTCATTATAAGGCGAAGCATAATTGGAAGAGAACCTCAGATCCTGTTTACCTCCAAATAAAGCTTGCTATATTCATACTGCATGGAATCAAATAAGAAACTTGAACAAGTGGAGGAAAGGGGAACACAACGTATTTTATTATATCCATAGCTACACAATGGGCTGTCTATGCTTTGCCAACAACGAGTAGCGAAACCCCGTTTCTATCGTTGCGAGTCTGCAAACATATCGCTGTGCCACTGATGTGTCTATATGCATTTAGCCGTTCCTTTTTAGAAACGGCACAGCGTTTTGTGTTAACTACAATTTAACATAAATTTATCGTTTTTCTTCAAAGAGTAATAAAAGAACGCCCCCCACGTTTACACAAAGCTTATCTCACTTGATCTTGATCAAAACCCGCTTGCAGCTACAATTAATTATAACGACTGTGCTAGTGTGACAGTGTTTTTGTACGTCTGTTGGTTTATAACGTTTAAAACTGGGTTTCGATACCCGTAGTAGCAATAGCAGAGGGCCCGGCATAACCAAGTGGTTAAGGCACTCGACTCGTTATCTGTGTTGCGCGGGTTCGAATCCCCGTCACACCAAACATGCTTGCCCTTTCAGCCGTATGGGGCGTTATAATGTTACGGTCAATCCCACTGTTCGTTGGTAAAAGAGTAGCCCAAGCGTTGGCTGTGGGTGGTGATGACTAACTGCCTTCTTTCTAGTCTTACATTGCTAAATTAGGGATGGCTAGCACAGATAGCCCGCATGCAGCTTTGCGCGAAATTCAAAAACAAAGAAATACTAAAATAAAGTTCAAAATTTCTAAAAAAGGTTGAAATATATGAGATAAGAAAGCACACATTCACAAGGGAATAAGTCGGATAAGAGTTTGTTTGTTTGTTTTTTGGAATTTCGCACAAAGCTACTCGAGGGCTATCTGTGCTAGCCGTCCCTAATTTAGCAGTGTAAGAATAGAGGGAAGGCAGCTAGTCATCACCACCCACCGCCAACTCTTGGGCTACTCTTTTACCAACGAAAAGTGGGATTGACCGTCGCATTATAACGCCCCCACGGTTGGGAGGGCGAGCATGTTTGATGGGACGGGTATTCGAACCCGCGTACCTCGGATGATGAGTCGACGCCTTAACACACTTGGCCATGCCGGGCGCTAATCTCAGAGGTAAGTTATATATGTATTCGACATATAAACTGTCATAATGTAACGGAACTAAATATAATAAATAAAAGATTAACAACCCCAGTCGCGAAAATCTCACCCAAATTTAAGGAAAAAACATCAGAGCCGAAAATCGGATTACAGATGTCAGACTACGTAACCATAATCTAATAGTACAATCAAAAAAATGTTTCTTCTCATGACTGAAAAAATATAATCATGAGAGAACTCTGTAAAATGCCTTGCCAGGAACATAAGTATCGAAGGGAGGCTGCTCTACCTGTGGTGTTTTGTATATGGTACTTACATTTGGATTCATGCTAGAATAAAATAATCCATATTAACTGTAAGTGATGAAATGGAAGAGTAAGGAGAAGGACAAGTGACCTGAAAGGTCACAATTAAATTAGATTAGACAATGTGTGTGATATTCATTCTGGTGAAGATGGGAACACTGAAGCCTCTTAAACATTACTGTTATATACAGCCATATCTTTAATCACACTTCATGGATTTCAAATCTGAAAAATATTCTGAACAGTAGAGTCAAGAAGTTAATTTCTACCAATCAGCGTCTTCTGGTACATAATGTTTCAGAGTTTGGAGCGACACCTATAAGGACTGGGAACTGAAATAATATATTAATTTTCCATGAAAATATAACAATGTTAAATGCAGTATAAAGAAAATAAATTGCTACGTATAATGTGTGGAGTGTATTAAAATTTTATCATTTTTACTTTTAACTTTTAGGTTTTAAAGATGGCTGCGTAGAGTAATGAATAACATTAAATCTTCTCTGAAAGACGAAAACGAAACAAGCCTCTGGAAAGTAGAAACTTAAATTAAAATAATAATGCTTAGAAAGTTGCAACCGTCCCTAGCATGACAAAGAAAGTATCCATTAAAAAATTAATTAGGCAAACTAATGACGTAATGTCTCATATATATGGAACTGGTAAATAAATAACCTAACTTTATGTAATAGGTACTTAATGAGTGATAAAAACTAATGGTGATTGATACACTAAAGCCAAGTTGACGAATGCAAACGACAGCATTCTGGGTTATTACATGCGTGATGAATGTCTTCATAAAGATATCTCTTTTTAATATTTTACCTTTTAAGATACAGCCTATATATATATATAAATATTTTGATTAAATCAAGCAACTTTATTCGTCTAGGCAACCTAGCCTTGTTTGTTTGTTTGTTTTGGAATTTCGCACAAAGCTACTCGAGGGCTATCTATGCTAGCCGTCCCTAATTTAGCAGTGTAAGACTAGAGGGAAGGCAGCTAGTCATCACCACCCACCGCCAACTCTTGGGCTACTCTTTCACCAACGAATAGTGGGATTGACCATAACATCATAACGCCCCCACGGCGAACATGTTTGATGCGACCAGGATTCGAACCCGCGATCCTCAGATTACGAGTCGAACGCCTTAACCCACCTGGCCATTGAATTCAATGATAGTTGTTTTAGAAAACACCTAATTCCAAACAAATAAAAGGGAAGGCAGCTAGTCATCACCACCCACCGCCAACTCTTGCCTACTATTTTACCAATGAATAGTGGGATTGACCGTCACATTATAACGTCCTCTCAAATTTTGTTCCTGGATAGTATGTGTTATTACTTAAATGCTCATGTTGTGAAAGTACAGAAAATGGTCATTATTCCCTTCAAACTTTGCTTTTGTTGACTGCATAACGAAATTTAAAAATTAACCTATTTTCTATGTAAAAACGGGCAACTTTGCACATTTTCATTTACACAAGGTTTGAATAAAACAGCATATGAATCAAGATTTACATGTATTTATACTAAAGTTTTACAAAAATGAACAAAAATGTGTAGAAGTGAGTAGTTTTTCGAGAGTTGTGACTGTAATGTAAATCACTTTCACGTATCAACCACCAAATATTGCCTCCCATCATGTTTTTGTTATACGCTCCTTGGTCGCGGCGTTTAAAGTACAGAAAATCTTGGTGGAAGCGCTCGCCTTGCTTTTCTGAGTATGCTCGTATGTTCTCCTTGAATTTATTAAAATGAGCGTCAAGGATATGGACTTTCAGGGACATCCTGTATCCCATTTTGCCGTAGTTCTTCACCAGAGCCTCAACCAGTTCCACATAATTTTCGGCTTTGTGATTGCCCAAGAAGTCCCGAACCACTACGACAAAGTTGCCCCAAGCTTTTTTCTTCCTACTGAGCTTCTTGGGAATTCTGTGCACTCCAGGATCTTCTTTATTTGTGGTCCAACGAAAACACCAGCTTTGACCTTTGCCTCAGACAGCTTAGGGAAGAAGTCTGGAAGGTACCTGAAGGCTGCAGACTCCTTATCAAGAGCTGTGGCAACTTGTTTCATAAAACCCAATTTTATGTGCAGTGGTGGGAACAACACCTTCTGGAGGTACACTAGTGAGTGGCTTACACTTGACATTGTGCCTCCTAACAGAGAACTCAGTACGTTGTGGCCAGTGCTTCTTATTGTAGTGCGCTGCGGTGTCCCTGCTGTCCCAAAGGCAAAGACAACAGGTACACTTGGTAAAGCCTCCTTGGAGACCCATCAGGAATGCCACCATTTTGAAGTATCCGATAACCTCCCAGCCATACTTATCATACTTCAAGGCTTCTAGCAAGGTCTTGATGGTGTTGTATTCCTCTTTGAGGTGCACCGAATGAGCCAGTGGAAGAGACGGATACTTATTCCCGTTATGGAGCAGCACAACTTTGAGACTTCTGGATGATATATCAATGAAGAGGTACCACTTGTTCGGGTTACAGACAATTTGAATTGCCTAACACGGACCGGATACATTGTGGCCGAAGCAGAGCCCATCTTGACAAGTAAAGAAGTTTGAAAAATGTCGGTGACGCTTCCTCTGACTTACAACTTGTACACCTTCATCTGACAAATCCCACTCCTTGAGTTTAGATGTCAAAAACTCAGCATTCAACCTTGTTAGACCAAGATCTCTGGTAAAGTCATTGAGGTCTCTTTGGTTGGGGTGGTAAGAGTTTCTCTCACCAGCTGCACCTCTGAAATTGTAATCTGGATCTTCAACGCATAACTCTTCTTCTACAACATTCTAGAATGTTCTTCAAACTTCTGGTAAGTTAGAGAAAATTTTCTATCAGTCATATAAATCACTTTCACGTATCAGACCCCATGTTTTCATTACACGCTCCCAGGCCACAAAAGCAAAGTTTGAAGAGAAAAATAGGTCTTTTCCATTTACTTTAGGCATAATCAATTGGGAAATAACACTTTCTGTCCAGGAACAAGAAAAAGTAAAAATTTTGTTTCACAGTGTAATGTTAGTGTCTTGCAACAATAGTATAAAAATATAACACGAGATAATAATTAACATGTATTATTATAACTACGTACAACAGTGTGTTAATAAAACACGGTATAATAATTTTAATACATGACAGCCCTGTAACAGTAGCATGAAGAAAACACGACACACTAAGTTTGGTGACAGTAGTTTCTTGTAACATAGTTACTTCCAACATCTCTGGTTATCCGTAACACTGTTTATTAATTTATTTCAACGATATTAACAAGGTTCTAACCAAAGATGACCACATTAATAGATTATCAGTGCAAACATTCTTCACTACAGACGACCCAGTCTGGTTAGGGCGCTCAACTCGTAATATGATGGTCGCGGGTTCGAATCTCCCGACTGCTAAACATGTTCACCCTTTCAGCCGTGACGACGTTAAAAAGTGATACTCAATCCCATCATTCATTGGTCAGAGAGTAATCCAAGAGTTCGCGTGAGTGGTTTTGACTTGCTGCCTTCCCTCTAGTGTTTTACTGTTAAATTCAGGACTAGCACAGATATCCCTCGTGTAGCTTTGAGCGAAATTCAAAACAAAGTAACTTATTTTTAACATTTTTTTTTACATTCAGACTTAATGCATCCCTCTGAGTCAAAGGTAAATTTACAATCTTATAACGCTAAAGTCTGAGGCTCGATTCCCTGCTGTGAACAGAGCACAGTGATAAGAACAAATAAACTTAAAACTTTTTCTTTACATATTTTATACGTGAAAATTCTGAATAATGAAACTCATAATCAGAACTAAAAAATTCCCTCATTGGTACATGTCATGACCATACTTTTACAAAGTTCTTAACAACTTGTTTGTTTGTTGTTAAGCGCAAGAAACGCAACAGGCTAACTACGCTTCGTCCCCCCGCTTGTATAACGGTATGTCTACGGACTTACAACGCTAAAATCATGGGTGCGATTCCCCTGGTGGGCTCAGCAGATAGCCTAATGTGGCTTTGCTACAAGAGAAAACCCACCGCCAACTCTTGGGGTACTCTTTTACCAACGAATAGTGGGATTGACCGTCACATTATAACGCCCCCGGCTGAAACGGTGATCATGTTTGCAGTTATTGGGATTCGAACCCGTCACGCTCAGATAACGAGTCGAGTGCCTTAACTACCTAACCATGCCGGGCCGAATCGTACCAGCTGATTTAATGATACTACGCTCATGTAAGTTATAAAACGTGATACGAGCCACATCTAAATTCCACTGTATGGATAATTTGTAGGTTTCAATGCTACCTACACTGAGAATACAATTAATATGTTTCTTCAACAATATTCTAATGATAGGAATATCTGTCATCATCTTTCGCTAACACTCTAAACTACCAGATCTGATCTCAACAGATTTCTAGTAATGGATTTATCTGGTGTCCAGTGTGTATCGCCGTACTCCAAATACATAACCTGTTATGAGAAGTATTAACGAACTTAAAGTTGCTAATTTTCCAATGACAAAGCTTCCTTCTGCTATGTAGAATATGTCATGGACATTGTCAACACTTAATTGTTTTTTGTTTTGTTTTTTTATTTCGCGCAAAGCTACACGAGGCATATCTGCGCTAGCCGTCCCTAATTTACCAGTGTAAGACTAGAGGGAAGACAGCTAGTCATCACCTCCCACCGCCAACTTTTGGGCTACTCTTTTATCAACGAATAGTGGGATTGACCGTAACATTATAATGCCCTCACGACTGAAAGGACGAGAATGTTCGGTGCAACGGGGATTCGAACCCGCGACCCTCAAACTACGAGTCGAACGCCTTTACCCACCTGGCTATGCCAGGCTTACCAACATTTAAAGATTCTAATGTAGTTGAAATTACTAACTTTCCAACGGTTTGCTTGTTTGTTTGTTTTTTAATTTCGCACAAAGCTACTCGAGGGCTATCTGTGCTTGCCGTCCCTAATTTAGTAGTGTAAGACTAGAGGGAAGGCAGCTAGTCATCACCACCCACCGCCAACTCTTGGACTACTCTTTTTACTAACGAATAGTGGGATTGGCATTCACATTATAATGCCCTCACGGCTGAAAGGGCGAGCATGTTTGGCGCGATGGAGATGCGAACCCGAGACCCTCAGATTACGAGTCGCACGCCTTAACGCGCTTGGCCATGCCGGGCCTTTTTCCAACAGAAATACTTCGTTTGTTCATATTTAATATTTTTCTCTATTTGAACGTTTTGCGGAATCAGAAGGTAAACGTACGCTGAAAATGCCAGTTTCGAACCTACTCATAAGTAAACCTCTCATTTCTGCAGTAAAACTCAATAACGCTTTTGTTTGTATTGTGTGAATAATAGTTCAATAGATAACATTAAAATTCAGTAGCTGTTCTCCTTTTAAGATTAACTCAGCATCCTGAATAACATGACACGATCAAACAGTAACTTGTCCCATTTTTCGCTTAATGTCATTTGTCGGATATTTCGGCTTATACTCAATGGCGCTCAACTTATTCGTTCTGAGAGCTTCTAACGAGCATATACTTCGTAAACTAAAACATTTTGAGAATACTGATAAAAGTAAAAATATGGTCTGTAATTTAGGAAATAAATCAGCTGAGGATGAACAGTAGATGGTGAAATGACTACTCAACATACGTGATGGTGATAAAATGAAACAAAGCTGCGAAAAAATTAGTTCTTCCAATCGTTAGGTGAGTTATCAAACAGATGGTGGAAGCTATATCTACGGGCATTTATCAAAGATAAAGAGAATACGATAATCAGGGTAGTTCCTAGAGGGAGTTAGTTACCGTTAAAAAATAAAAACAAAATAGCCACCGATGAAACTGACTATTTTAAAAAAGCGAAGCATATCGTGTAGCATATACAATTTAGTGATTAAGATATATGAAATGACGAACCAACAGTGGAGTTCAATTTGATTTGTCCTCGGTTCTCGTCCGTAACTTAGTGATTATCGTGCCTAACTGGGGATCTGAGGGTCCTGTGTACGCGTCCCGTTATCGCATAAAATGAAAACCTCTCTCAACACTATGAGATGATGAATGCGTTATAAGAATGACAGTAGAATTCTACTATGGGGATGGTGAAGAGTAACTCAAGAGGTGGCGGAGGGCAGTGTTATTTAACTACCCCACGTCTGGTCTATCGTTTCAAGATTAAAACGGCTAGAGATGAAAGCCCCTACAGGTTTACGTGAGCTTGAATAACTAAGTAAATTATGTATCAGTGTACATTTTTGGCTCCCTATCAATATTTATTTATAAACATTTAACATCTTCCACTCAGAATAACTGCATGCAATCCTTGAAGTTTCGGATCCGCATTTAGGCACTATAACACTGATAACTTAATGTACATCACATTAAAACTTACATTTTGGTTGGTTTTTTTTTTTTTTTTTAATTTCGTGCAAAAACTGCACGAGGAGTATCTGCGCCAGCCGTCCATAATTTAATAATGATAGACCAGACGAGAGGAAATGCAGCTAGTGAACACCACCTACTGCAAATTCTTGGACTACTTTTTATCATTGGAAAGTGGGATTGACCACGACATTATAACTCACTCTAAGGATGAAAGACCAAGGAATATACGGCGGCGAACCGCAGATTAGGGGGTCGATCGTCCCAAACACGAGACCATGCCAAGCCCTCATTGAAATCCTAAAAGTTTATAAATTTTCAGCAACTTAGACTAATTCTGTTTTGATAAACCTTTAAAATTCCCCATTAGAATTGAGGTACGATTTTAAATTTAAGGCTCCGACTTGCATTTAACAAAAACGAATGGTTTGCTTTAAACACCCATGCTATTATGAATCATTACAACACACCTTTTTATGAGTTTATAAATAAAGAAATAAAAAAGCTTGACGGATAAGTGTAGAAAACAATCAACTCAATCACGTAAGACTAATTCGTAAACAGTATTCATCGGTCAGCTATGTGAGTGATATACGGTAGACTGCATATAATGTCAACAAACCCTTGTTTTGTATATAGACTTTAACACTGAAAGAGCAGTACGTAAACACCACCTATGAAGTAACTAGGATTTTGTTTGTTTGTTTGTTTGTTTTGGAATTTCGCACAAAGCTACTCGAGGGCTATCTGTGCTAGCCGTCCCTAATTTAGCAGTGTAAGACTAGAGGGAAGACAGCTAGTCATCACCACCCACCCCCAACTCTTGGGCTACTCTTTTACCAACGAATAGTGGGATTGACCATCACATTATAACGCCCCCACGGCTGGGAGGGCGAGCATGTTTGGCGCGACGCGGGCGCGAACCCGCGACCCTCGGATTACGAGTCGCACGCCTTACGCGCTTGGCCATGCCAGGCCAAGTAACTAGGAAACAATAGGTTTAAAGGGATATTTTTTGTCCTAGATACAGAAAAAGAAATGAATTTCTTTTACACCGTACAAAATGTTGGTGTGTTTTCTTATAGCAAAGCCATAGCGGGCTATCTGCTGAGCCCACCGAGCGGAATCGAACCCCTGATTTTAGCGTTGTAAATCCGTAGACATACCACTGTACTGGCGGGGAACACAAAATGGCGGATCAAACATTGGTACAACATGATTGTAAGAATTCTACACATTCAGAGATTGGTTTGGTTTGGTTTGAATTTCGCGAAAAGCTACAGGAGAACTATCTGCGCTTGCCATCCCTACTTTAGCAATGTAAGATTAGCAGGATGGCAGCTAGTCATCACCACCCACCGCCTACTCTTGAACTACTTTCTTACCAACAAATAGTAGGATTGACCGTCAATTATAACGCCCCCACGGCTGAAAGGGCGAGCAGGATTTTTGCGACGGTGATGCGAACCCGAGACCCTCGGATTACGAGTCGCACGCCTTACGCGCTTGGCCATGCCAGGCCAAGTAACTAGGAAACAATAGGTTTAAAGGGATATTTTTTGTCCTAGATACAGAAAAAGAAATGAATTTCTTTTACACCGTACAAAATGTTGGTGTGTTTTCTTATAGCAAAGCCATAGCGGGCTATCTGCTGAGCCCACCGAGCGGAATCGAACCCCTGATTTTAGCGTTGTAAATCCGTAGACATACCACTGTACTAGCGGGGAACACAAAATAGCGGATCAAACATTGGTACAACATGATTGTAAGAATTCTACACATTCAGAGATTGGTTTCAATTTCGCGAAAAGCTACAGGAGAACCATCTGCGTTTGCCATCCCTACTTTAGTAATGTAAGATTAGCAGGATGGCAGCTGGTCATCACCACCCACCGCCTACTCTTGGACTACTTTCTTACCAATAAATAGTAGGATTGACCGTCAAATTATAACGCCCCCACGGCTGAAAGGGCGAGCATGTTTGGTGTGACAGGGATACGAACCTGCAGCCCTCGGATTACGAGTCGAGTGCCCATATTCAGAGAAAAAGAATGCATAATATTCTCATAAATACACGAAAAATGAAATTTATATTGTATATGCATCATATATTAAATAACAAAATTAACAAAACATGTAAACAAGTTTTATATAGATGTTTAAAAATTAAGATTATGAAACTGTATTACTCGTCAAATTTATTCAACATCCTTACCGTACACAAAATTTGATTACCAGAATAATGTTAGAATCAGCAACAAAAAGTTATTTAACTCGGAAATCTGATGAGATAATGCCCATGGAAGTGGCTGGAAGAATAAAAACTTGACGCTGGAAGGGTTTGGGGGTGGATGGGTGCACGTTTTGTCACTTGAAGCGATCAACGATGGCGGACATGGCAATGCCTGTAAATATCTTTTATTGATTTACAATTTCTGCGCAAAGCTACACGAAGACTATCTGCGCATAGTCGTCCATAATTTGGAACTAGAAGATAAGAGGAAAGACAACTATCTACTTAATAGCACCCACCGTTGACTCTTAGGCTACTCTTATCTGACGAAATGGTGGGATTTGACCGTCACACTTATAACGCACCCCCGATCCCTAAGTGTAAACCGCGTTTTTTTTTCTTCAGCAATAAAATAAAAAAATATGGAACTTTTGAATTCACAATTCTGACATTCAAGACACCAGGCCACACCCGGCAGTAAGAGACTGATAAATCTGAATAACGAAGACGTTTGAAGGAAATCATGTCGTGCAATGTAGTAGAAAATATGTAGTTTGTTGAGCATGAACGTCTCTAATTATCAGATATTTACAGCAATGCCTCCCGCTCAATAGCTCAACAGTAGGTCTCAAGGCTTACACAGCTAAAATCCGGGTTTCGATACCTTTGGTGTACATAAAACAGGTAGCCCGTTGTGTAGTTTTTTTCTGGTTGATTACGATAAAACAAACAAATTAAAAATTAAAAGAAAAACTGTGTTTTATTTTTTGGTCAAAATAAGGTATAACTGAAAGTGTTGAATACCAGGTATTGATAACTTCGGTTGTGTGAAATGAATAACAGATAAGGTAAATTATATAGAAGAGTTAATATAACAAGCTGAATGAAATATATTTTTCTATCAGAACTTTAACGGTGTATGAATGATGCACGTTATTAGAAAAATCAAATAAAATTAGCATGTAAAAATTACATAACAGGTCATGAAGATCAGATAAAGGATACGACGGTAAGCTTTAATCTCCAAACTTTAATACAGTTTAAACCATACTAGAGTTACAATCTCAATGTTTCAGTGTCTGTTTCCGAGCAAGGCCACATGGAGCTATCTGCTGTGTGCGTGTGTTTTCTTATAGCAAAGCCACTGATGGGAATCGAACCCCTGATTTTAGCGTTGTAAATTCGTAGACGTATCGCTGTGCCAGCGAGGGACCTGCTGTGTCCACTGAAAGGAATCAAACCCCAGATTTTTTTGTGTTTTAAGTCTGTGAACGTACCTCCGTGCAACCGGTTGGATTTCACAATAAAAAAAGATATTTTACTAAATATATATGTTTACAATTTATTGAATATATTTATTATACCGACCACTTGGAAGTATCAATTAGAATCACTCTATAAAAATAAGATATATTTACTTATGCAATTTATTTTATCAATAATCAAATGAGTTTCGATTTTTTTGTAGATTTAGAAAACTCCGGTCATCTGAGTTTTAAAAAAAGAATCTGTTTGTTTGTTTGTTTTCTTATAGCAAAGCTACATCGGGCTATCTGCTGAGCCCATCGAGGGGAATCGAACCCCTGATTTTGCGTTGCAAAGAAACTGTTCATTTGATAGTAAGTGCAATGCTACACAATGAGCTATATATGCTATGGCCACTGCGGATATCGAAACTCGAGTTGCTGCTCATCTCTATACATCTATTTCGATTTATTATTTTATAGTAACCGAAATAAGATTTCAATAACGCTTTGTTTGCTATTTAGTCATTTAAGTATGTTTGTGTGTGTGTATAAAATGTACATTAGGATACGATTTTCCCTAATAATTGCAAATTACAAATTAATTTAACGACATAATTATTAATCAACGCCACAAGCCATATAATTAAAATCGGATCAGCTAGTGATATATCGTAAAAGCAATCTAACTTCCCCTTTGCCTAGTTGACATCACGAGTCACGTGACTCTAACAACCAATCAACACGAACTGTCTACAGGTTCTTTTAAACAGCGCCACATTTATCATCATCCATTACGTCTTCACGTGGATCACCCACAATGATTTAAATATTATTGTATTGTTGGAAGAACTGAAACGTATCTACAATATGACTTTCAGAAACACAATTTGTGATTTTTCCCCTTTGTACTTGGGTCCCCTTATTTCTTAAAAACAAAGTACTTTATTTATCACTAACTTAACACAAAGAACTCGTACAATTAAGATAAACACGTAATAGCTGTAATAATTTAGTTTTATTTCCAGTATTCGTTATTAGAACTTGGGACTATAAATAAAGCTGATATAATTAAAACACGCACTGAGGTAGAGATTGTGGATCTGGTGAGTTCCTCGTGAGAAATAGGAGGCTTGACATTTGGAAGATGTGGACATTTAGAGAAATAGAAATATACGTATGTAGTAACGTAGAAGCTGGAGAGATAGATCTATGTTTATCATAATTTCTGTGTTTATGGGTATCGAGGGAGTCTAGTACATAATCCATCCAACAAAGCTATAATTAGGATAAAAGTATCAGAGATGTAGTAAAATCTGAAAGATAATTATGTGTGTATTCAGTGGGCATTCAGCCAAACAATACTAGTATTAATATTTAGATATTACGGTCTGTTGCCTCGCGAAATTCTCTAGTGGTGGGGTTATGTGGAGAGAAGAAATAGAGAAATAATGTTCAGTGTTATTTATATTTATTGGACAATTTAACGAGATCGAGCAGTAAACATTTGTATGTAGTATGTACCAGTCGCGTTGATGGTTGGTGAGATAGAATGGTAGACGTGTGGGTGTGTTTATATATGTATATATATATTGGTCTCTAGATTACCATACGAGATGTTTTCTGCACTATAATTAAGTGCGAGATGGATCAGAAACACATTGTTATTCCTTTAGCTTTCCGAGTTCATTAAGTTCGTGGAGTCACGTCTTTCTTTTGTCAGAACGTTTGTTTTACAGTTGTATATGGTCACCCCAGTATTCGGCGGTATGTTTATCAGAAAACGAATGGCGCGTTCGTCAATCCATGACGCGTTGTCGACTTTGTTTCACGTGTATCTCTCTTTGTATCTGGTGTGTATCTCTCTTTGTATCTGGTGTGTATCTCTCTTTGTATTTGTTGTGTATCTCTCCTTGCATTTGGTGTGTATCTCTCTTTGTATTTGGTGTCATGACCGTTTTTGACCATACAATTAACAACTCCAGGCGGACTGAAGTTTTCTGGACGAAGAAGCTACCAAAAACACAAGGACAAACACTTTACTGGAAAAACAAAATGGCGTGGAACTAAGAAACGTAGTTTTCATCGTCTCACTACCTAATTAAAGTATAGGAGAGAGAGAGAGAGTTTCACCGAACTTTAAGTGATATAAGAGGCTTACAAGAGGAAACAAAATTTAAAAAACGAAACTTGTACGATCTCATTAAACACTGTATCAGTTTTGTGCGTACGAGTCATTATACACAGCAAGCAAATTAGATGTTCATGAAATTGGAGTATTGGTTTATGGGTAGAATCGTAAGCGTTTAAAAATTACAAAGTTGATGTTTTAAGTATAACAACTTTACCCTTATCGATGTGAGAAAAAGTTACATATTTTACACTGTGGATCAGGCGCACATCTCAAGATTGTAAGCTGGTTAAATACCCATGTCTTCAATTCCTTTAAGCTTTAAAAAAAAAAACACACATCTAGGAAAAAATCGAAAAAAGCTTTACGGTAGCCAAGGAGCGTCTGGTTTCCTTAAAGACGAAAAGCTTCGAATAAAGGTTGTTATTAAAATGTTTCGATAATTTAAGCGAAGTTTCTATAAACCTTTATCAATCATTAACAATGCAAGCACGTGCGTTTCGTTATAGCTGACTCTTATTCTTAGAACATTTTATCGGAGTTTTCAAAAAACTGAATATCCCCCCCCCCAAAAAAAACATAGTAAAAAAAACATTGTGGCTTTCGAATCTTCTTAAAAACCAAATAAAATACACGAGATCGTAACGAAATTTACGAAAATAAGAGCGTTAATAAAACAAACTACTGAAAACAATATATAGTAGCTTTCGTTGAAGGGTTAACATGGATTTCAGTTGAAGTTTCGCAATGTTATTTTAGGCACACTGTACTACAATGAACAAAAAAACACAAAAACTGGCGTTTTTCGGCACAATGAAAAGTAAAAATCTTTAGAGCTATTATCTACTGTCTCTAACATATGATAAAAGTTTTACCTTTAATTTGCCCAAATAAAAGCAAACATAAGTTACTTGTAGTCTCATTGGAACATGTAGCTCTAAGTATCTGTATTGGACCTGTTTCATTATTAGCAACCGTTGGTAAAATGAACGCAACTGATTAGACCAGAACGAAATACAAATTAATGAAGTCAATTGTGTAACAAAGGTAACAAGAATATAATAACCCAATATACACATTTATGTTCAATATACACAGCATATACATAGATATATATACTGGTTAAAATGCATTGATTCATCAGTTAAGTTCTTTATAGCTCTTAACAATATTTTCAAGGATAGCCCCAATAATTTATCATATCTCTATAGCTCTTAACAATATTTTCAAGGATAGCCCCAATAATTTATCATATCTCTGTAGCTCTTAACAATATTTTCAAGGATAACCCCAATAATTTATCATAACCTTCGACTAAGTGTAGGAGACTAGTAATACTTATGAATTAAGTCTTAGTTGGTATGAAATTAAAGTGGAAGTATTGAAAAGATGAAAGTATGGTAACGAATAGCCTTTTGCTGACATTAATAACAACTGGAAATCGTAATACTAATATTACTAGTATTTTGTTACTGACATTATAAAAGTAAGTAAGATAAGTAATTAGGAAAGCAATTCTATATCACTTCAGCCGATTTACTGAGCTTAAGTTTTCTTGTGGCTGTTCACATCATTTGACAGAATGCGGAAGCGTTATATCTCTCAGTAATAATAACAGCTCTTTAGGCACTCCAGTTCGATACATCACTTACCCTCGTTTTAGCGTGTTCGTTATTAGCATGATATGTTACGTAGTTGCCAAGAGCAAAACGTTTACTCGTAAAGGTCCCTTACTTAAGATAAACCACTCCAGTATGTCACTTACCTTTAGTTTTAGCATGTTCGTTACTCGCTCTGATGTAATACATGTACCTGTAGATCATATTTCGCTGCATTCGGCTTATTCTTTACGATGACGTCACCGTATGACTATAATAAAATTTACTTTCACGTTGACACGATCAAATTAATGACGAAAACTGACGTTATAATGTTTGTTCTTTTCGTTTTCACCACCAGAACAATGTACTCTCCCATGTTAGTTACCTTCCAAAGCAGAGAAGTTTACCTATCATAAACATTTGCACGCTCAGTTGAAACACAGGCATATTTACTTGTCACACAGTGAGTTTTGTTCAAATTTAAAACAACAGAGTTCAATGTCTCAGATTTTCATACCAGTGATAATGACAAAATAGCTTCGCTTAGTCCATTGTCTTTGGATTCGCTGAATGTTTCGAAACTCTGAGCAACTCTGACGTTTCTTATTTTCCTTCACAAGACGTCACTGCCTTCTTTACGAAAATTTTAAATTCAACAAGCAAGTAAAGTACTTGATCAGGAAAATATTGTTAGTACACATTACAGTAGGAGTTAAACATGAAAATGAAGTACACGATCAGGAAGATATTGTTAGCACACATTACAGTAAGAGTCAAACGTGAAAATGAACTACACGATAAGGAAGATATTGTTAGCACACATTACACTAGGAGTTAAACATGAAAATGAGCTACACGATCAGAAAGATATTGTTAGCACACATTACAGTAGGAGACATGGAAATGAACTACACGATCAGAAAGATGTGTTTAGCACACATTACACTAGGAGTTAAACATAAGAGTGAACTACACGATCAGGAAGATGTGTTTAGCACACATTACACTAGGAGTTAAACATAAGAGTGAACTACACGATCAGGAAGATGTGTTTAGCACACATTACACTAGGAGTTAAACATAAGAGTGAACTACACGATCAGGAAGATGTGTTTAGCACACATTACACTAGGAGTTAAACATAAGAGTGAACTACACGATCAGGAAGATGTGTTTAGCACACATTACACTAGGAGTTAAACATAAGAGTGAACTACACGATCAGGAAGATGTGTTTAGCACACATTACACTAGGAGTTAAACATAAGAGTGAACTACACGATCAGGAAGATGTGTTTAGCACACATTACACTAGGAGTTAAACATAAGAGTGAACTACACGATCAGGAAGATGTGTTTAGCACACATTACACTAGGAGTTAAACATAAGAGTGAACTACACGATCAGGAAGATGTGTTTAGCACACATTACACTAGGAGTTAAACATAAGAGTGAACTACACGATCAGGAAGATGTGTTTAGCACACATTACACTAGGAGTTAAACATAAGAGTGAACTACACGATCAGGAAGATGTGTTTAGCACACATTACAGTCGGAGTTAAACATAAGAGTGAACTACACGATCAGGAAGATGTGTTTAGCACACATTACACTAGGAGTTAAACATAAGAGTGAACTACACGATCAGGAAGATATCCTTAAAAAGTCTTTCATTAACTGAAACAAACGAGCTCTTAACGACCTGAAACATATTCTTTTAACATTAAAATCAATTTTTGTTCGTCTTTCCAGTATCAAAAGGAAACAATGTTGACTTCCGTAAACGTTTTTTTCCTCCACATTTTCCGGAGTTAACACCAAGTCGACGGAATATCTTCGATCTCACCATACAAATGTACGTGACAGTCGTTTCATTTCGTAATATGATAATTGATATTATTACACAATATAGGCTTTTGCTCTTATTGTTTCTTTACTTTAAAGTGTTTTCTCGGTTAATTATCATTGAACTTATGATCATTATTCGTTATCCCCAGATGTTAAAGCTACATCCAGTTCATGGAAAACAAATTAAACGGCCAAAACTCTTCATTTTTCCAGATGATATCCCGAAACACTTTGTGTGCGTTGGTTTAGTGCTACTGAACTTCCACGTTCTCTGTGGAATGTCTGAAACAGTGGATAACGAATGAAATGAATGAACTGAGCACGCAGAAGCAATATGCTTGTTATTATCCGCTTCAGTTGTGTGAACAGCAAGTGGTATAGCTTCCAACATTTCCTTGTCTAACCGCCAACCCCATCCGGGTCGGTCGCACGCAAACTCACCGCGTGACGGCGTAACGCGAGTACCGAACTAGCACGAGCGAAATCAGTCAGTTGATTTAAACCGGATCATGAAAAGTCTTTACAATTCGGGACGTCATTTCGACGTTGTCGTAGTAACATAAAGAAAAAAAAAACACTATGCAAAGAAAAGTTTAAACAAGGAAACAAATATTTCGAAACAGAAGGTTATTGTGTTCTTTTTAATTCCAAGACGAACAAGACAGATTATGCTAATATTTGGATAGTTATACTAAAAGGGATTTACCGATGTAACAAAACTCAAGATAAGAATCCTTGCAAATGATTGTGCATTTGATGGATCCAGGCTCACAGCACGACGGCTATGTTTGTAATGTCGTAATATATTTGTTCTAAAGTTTTAGTTTTTTTGTTTTATTACGAATGCAAACCGCGATCTGTAAGAGATATATTTATTTCTTGAAAAAGATAAATGATGCTACTTTAAAGTCAATATTTTCTTTTTGGGGAATTGTTATAAAATATAGAAGTCAATATTCTCTTTTTGGGGAATTGTTATAAAGTATTAAAGTCAATATTTTCTTTTTGGAGAATTGTTATAAAATAGTGAAGCCAATATTCTCTTTTTTGGGGAATTGTTATAAAGTATTAAAGTCAATATTTTCTTTTTGGGGAATTGTTATAAAATATTGAAGTCAATATTCTCTTTTTTGGGGGAATTGTTATAAAGTACTGAAGTCCATATTCTCTTTTTTTGGGGAATTGTTATAAAGTACTGAAGTCCATATTCTCTTTTTTTTGGGGAATTGTTATAAAGTATTAAAGTCAATATTCTCTTTTTTGGGGAATTGTTATAAAGTATTGAAGTCAATATTCTCTTTTTGGGGAATTGTTATAAAGTATTAAAGTCAATATTTTCTTTTTGGAGAATTGTTATAAAATAGTGAAGCCAATATTCTCTTTTTTGGGGAATTGTTATAAAATATTGAAGCCAATATTCTCTTTTTTGGGGAATTGTTATAAAGTACTGAAGTCCATATTCTCTTTTTTGGGGGAATTGTTATAAAGTATTAAAGTCAATATTCTCTTTTTTGGGGAATTGTTATAAAGTATTAAAGTCAATATTCTCTTTTTGGGGAATTGTTATAAAGTATTAAAGTCAATATTCTCTTTTTGGGGAATTGTTATAAAATATAGAAGTCAATATTCTCTTTTTTGGGAAATTGTTATAAAATATTGAAGCCAATATTCTCTTTTTGGGGAATTGTTCTAAAGTATTGAAGCCAATATTCTCTTTTGGGGAATTGTTATAAAATATAGAAGTCAATATTCTCTATTTTGGGGAATTGTTATAAAGTATTGAGGTCGATATTATCTTTTTGGGGAATTGTTATAAAATATTGAGGTCAATATTCTCTTTTTGGGGAATTGTTCCAAAGTATGGAAGTCAATATTCTCTTTTTGGGGAATTGTTATAAAATATTGAAGTCTATATTTGTATCTTGTGTTGTGGGTATTTTCTTTTTTTTTAATTTTGCGCAAAGCTACTCGAGGGCTAGCCGTCCCTAATTTAGTAGTGCAAGACTAGAGGGAAGACAGCTAGTCATCACCACCCACCGCTAACTCTTGGGCCACTCTTCTACCAACGAATAGTGGAAGTGACCGTCACATTATAACGCCCCCACGACTGAAAGGGCGAGCAGGATTTTTGCGACGGTGATGCGAACCCGAGACCCTCGGATTACGAGTCGAGTGCCTTAACCACCTGGCTATGCCGGGCCATTCTAGACGTGTATCTATTCTAGTGGCATAAGTATGACTCCGCAACTGTTAGTGGGTGACAGAAATAAAATAAATAATAGTGTTATATTTATTCTTCCCTTGAAAAATCTGACCTGTAAATAACATAGATAAAACTGATAATGACTACACTTTATTTACTTACTACAGTTTACACCATAACAGTCGTTGCTCACGAACGTAGATATAAATAGCGCCTAGACCTTTATCTGTCGCATTCTAGCCAGAATGATGATTTTTGGTGTTACACGAAAGGCCTTACCGGCGCTTTTTGATTTTCATTTATGTTTTTTATTCGTAAAAGTGGGATAAGGGCTGAAGTAGAATTTCAGTTAAAGTCCTTGAAACTTCGTTGGTAAAACTTGTATTTCCAAATACATTGAAATGTATCAACAGCTTGGTTCATTGTAGATAATTTCCTCATTGTAACGGTGTATCGTTTTTTGTTTGTTTTTTGCACAAAGCTACTCGAGGGCTATCTGTGTTAACCGTCCCTAATTTAGTAGTGTAAGACTAGAGGGAAGGCAGCTAGTCATCACCACCCACAGCCAACTCTTGGACTACTCTTTTACCAACGAATAGTGGGATTGACCGTTACATTATAACGACCTCACGGCTGAAAGGGCGAGCATGTTTGGCGCGACGGGGATGCGAACCCGCGACCCTCAGATTACGAGTCGCACGCCTTAACGCGCTTGGCCTAACGGTGTATCGTACAGGCAAAGTTTCTGTTTGACTTATTAAAAGCAGTAATACGATAGTAAATGGTCGTTAATTTTTGTTTATGTTGGAAGTTTTCTGTATTAGTACAACTTTATGAGCTTCAGAATCAGTCCTAAAAATCGTCATCTTACCTTTTGTTGATTGATAACCGTTTACCTATCAGTCATTCCGAATTAGTTACAAATATTGTTAATTTATCCTACTTATCTTGAAGCTGGGAAGACCACAACATCTCCTCTCGTTTTTATCATATTCACATGTGGCTCACAAGTTTTAAACACGTTTGTACCGTAATTCACATGTGGCTCACAAGTTTTAAACACGTTTGTACCGTAATTCACATGTGGCTCACAAGTTTTAAACACGTTTGTACCGTAATTCACATGTGGCTCACAAGTTTTAAACACGTTTGTACCGTAATTCAAATGTTGATGACGAGTTTTAAACACGTTTGTACCGTAATTCACATGTTGATTACAAGTTTTAAACACGTTTGTTCCGTAATTCACATGTTGATGACAAGTTTTAAACACGTTTCTACCGTAATTCACATGTGGATCACAAGTTTTAAACACGTTTGTACCGTAATTCACATGTTGATGACAAGTTTTAAACACGTTTGTACCGTAATTCACATGTTGATGACGAGTTTTAAACACGTTTGTACCGTAATTCACATGTTGATGACAAGTTTTAAACACGTTTGTACCGTAATTCACATGTTGATTACAAGTTTTAAACACGTTTGTACCGTAATTCACATGTTGATGACAAGTTTTAAACACGTTTGTACCGTAATTCAAATGTTGATGACAAGTTTTAAACACGTTTGTACCGTAATTCACATGTGGCTCACAAGTTTTAAACACGTTTGTACCGTAATTCACATGTGGCTCACAAGTTTTAAACACGTTTGTACCGTAATTCACATGTTGATGACAAGTTTTAAACACGTTTGTACCGTAATTCACATGTTGATTACAAGTTTTAAACACGTTTGTACCGTAATTCACATGTTGATGACAAGTTTTAAACACGTTTGTACCGTAATTCACATGTTGATTACAAGTTTTAAACACGTTTGTACCGTAATTCACATGTTGATTACAAGTTTTAAACACGTTTGTACCGTAATTCACATGTTGATGACAAGTTTTAAACACGTTTGTACCGTAATTCACATGTTGATGACAAGTTTTAAACACGTTTGTACCGTAATTCACATGTGGATGACAAGTTTTAAACACGTTTGTACCGTAATTCACATGTTGATGACAAGTTTTAAACACGTTTGTACCGTAATTCACATGTTGATGACAAGTTTTAAACACGTTTGTACCGTAATTCATATGTTGATGACAAGTTTCAAACACGTTTGTACCGTAATTCACATGTTGATCACAAGTTTTAAACACGTTTGTACCGTAATTCACATGTTGATGACAAGTTTTAAACACGTTTGTACCGTAATTCACATGTTGATTACAAGTTTTAAACACGTTTGTACCGTAATTCACATGTTGATCACAAGTTTTAAACACGTTTGTACCGTAATTCACATGTTGATGACAAGTTTTAAACACGTTTGTACTGTAATTCACATGTTGATTACAAGTTTTAAACACGTTTGTACCGTAATTCACATGTTGATTACAAGTTTTAAACACGTTTGTACCGTAATTCACATGTTGATCACAAGTTTTAAACACGTTTGTACCGTAATTCACATGTTGATGACAAGTTTTAAACACGTTTGTACCGTAATTCACATGTTGATGACAAGTTTTAAACACGTTTGTACCGTAATTCACATGTTGATGACGAGTTTTAAACACGTTTGTACCGTAATTCACATGTTGATGACAAGTTTTAAACACGTTTGTACCGTAATTCACATGTTGATGACAAGTTTTAAACACGTTTGTACCGTAATTCACATGTTGATGACAAGTTTTAAACACGTTTGTACCGTAATTCACATGTGGATCACGAGTTTTAAACAAGTTTGTACCGTAATTCACATGTTGATGACGAGTTTTAAACACGTTTGTACCGTAATTCACATGTGGATCACAAGTTTTAAACAAGTTTGTACCGTAATTCACATGTTGATGACAAGTTTTAAACACGTTTGTTCCGTAATTCACATGTGGATCACAAGTTTTAAACA
This sequence comes from Tachypleus tridentatus, assembly GCF_004210375.1. NCBI lineage: Eukaryota > Metazoa > Arthropoda > Merostomata > Xiphosura > Limulidae > Tachypleus > Tachypleus tridentatus. The sequence continues at coordinate 40,456,293 of NC_134827.1, read as the reverse complement.
CGTTTGTACCGTAATTCACATGTTGATGACAAGTTTTAAACACGTTTGTACCGTAATTCACATGTTGATGACAAGTTTTAAACACGTTTGTACCGTAATTCAAATGTTGATGACAAGTTTTAAACACGTTTGTACCGTAATTCACATGTGGATCACAAGTTTTAAACAAGTTTGTACCGTAATTCACATGTTGATGACAAGTTTTAAACACGTTTGTTCCGTAATTCACATGTGGATCACAAGTTTTAAACACGTTTGTTCCGTAATTCACATGTTGGTGACAAGTTTTAAACACGTTTGTTCCGTAATTCACATGTTGATGACGAGTTTTAAACACGTTTGTACCGTAATTCACATGTGGATCACAAGTTTTAAACACGTTTGTTCCGTAATTCACATGTTGATGACGAGTTTTAAACACGTTTGTTCCGTAATTCACATGTGGATCACAAGTTTTAAACACGTTTGTTCCGTAATTCACATGTTGATGACAAGTTTTAAACACGTTTGTTCCGTAATTCACATGTTGATGACAAGTTTTAAACACGTTTGTACCGTAATTCACATGTTGATGACAAGTTTTAAACACGTTTGTTCCGTAATTCACATGTGGATCACAAGTTTTAAACACGTTTGTTCCGTAATTCACATGTTGATGACAAGTTTTAAACACGTTTGTTCCGTAATTCACATGTTGATGACAAGTTTTAAACACGTTTGTACCGTAATTCACATGTGGATCACAAGTTTTAAACACGTTTGTTCCGTAATTCACATGTTGATGACAAGTTTTAAACACGTTTGTACCGTAATTCACATGTTGATGACAAGTTTTAAACACGTTTGTACCGTAATTCACATGTTGATGACGAGTTTTAAGCACGTTTGTACCGTAATTCACATGTGGATCACAAGTTTTAAACACGTTTGTACCGTAATTCACATGTTGATCACAAGTTTTAAACACGTTTGTACCGTAATTCACATGTTGATGACAAGTTTTAAACACGTTTGTACTGTAATTCACATGTTGATTACAAGTTTTAAACACGTTTGTACCGTAATTCACATGTTGATGACAAGTTTTAAACACGTTTGTACCGTAATTCACATGTTGATGACAAGTTTTAAACACGTTTGTACCGTAATTCACATGTTGATGACAAGTTTTAAACACGTTTGTACCGTAATTCACATGTTGATGACAAGTTTTAAACACGTTTGTACCGTAATTCACATGTTGATGACAAGTTTTAAACACGTTTGTACCGTAATTCACATGTTGATGACGAGTTTTAAACACGTTTGTACCGTAATTCACATGTTGATCACAAGTTTTAAACACGTTTGTACCGTAATTCACATGTTGATGACAAGTTTTAAACACGTTTGTACCGTAATTCACATGTTGATGACAAGTTTTAAACACGTTTGTACCGTAATTCACATGTGGATCACGAGTTTTAAACAAGTTTGTACCGTAATTCACATGTTGATGACGAGTTTTAAACACGTTTGTACCGTAATTCACATGTGGATCACAAGTTTTAAACAAGTTTGTACCGTAATTCACATGTTGATGACAAGTTTTAAACACGTTTGTTCCGTAATTCACATGTGGATCACAAGTTTTAAACACGTTTGTACCGTAATTCACATGTTGATGACAAGTTTTAAACACGTTTGTACCGTAATTCACATGTTGATGACAAGTTTTAAACACGTTTGTACCGTAATTCAAATGTTGATGACAAGTTTTAAACACGTTTGTACCGTAATTCACATGTGGATCACAAGTTTTTACTACAGTTTTTAAAAATGATTCAAATTCAATTTGAAACATCTTACGTATTTCTTCCCTTTTTCCTAGTATTAAAAAACTCTGACAAAGAATCTTAACAACATAATAACTCCGAAGTGTTCATGTAAATACAGGTGACTCTTCGTTTAACTGCGACACCTATAGTTGCGAGCCCTGAATTTCAGGATGTTTTCCATAAATCTTATAAAACCGGATAATTTTATCAGATTGATATGAATGCAGCGACATGTAAAAGAAAGTGTCCGAAATAAGTGTTAGAATGAAGACGTAGACGTAGCATGAGTGTAGATACTGAAAATTACTGTGATAGAGAAACTCTATCACAGAAGAGTTAATATACCAGTTAATATTATTCAATTAATTAAGTATCAGATATTTCATAAACACTTTACTATAGCATACAAACAGAACCACATTATATCTGGCAATATTAATAATGTACTACAACATACATACACTGCCGTTGTATTTTACTATAATATACATTATCGTGAGGTTTTAATATACTATACACCGTCCTATAGTTTTACTGTAGTACACAACATCCGAAAGGTTACATTATATTTATATAAATATTTATAATTTAGATTATTTAATGAAAAAAACCCAAAAAACATTGTGGGTTGAGGTCACACTCTCTACTATAACTCGTTTTGTTTGTTATTTTTTTCTGGTTGCTTTGACATCTCAACAATGCACTATCAGCACAACAATAACTGTTGCGTCTGTTGTTTCATCAGAAAGTAAAGAAATTATATAAGTTAGGAATGATTTTGAGGGTTAAGTTATTCGAATATACGTTTGGTGCCTCTGATTGTAGTGATAAATTAGAAGGAAGGCTGGGAGATAGTTCCACCCACTGCTAACTCTTGGAATACTCTTTACCAACGAATGGTGTGATTCACAGTGTTTATAATATAACAGTCTCACAGTTGAAAGAGCGAGCACGTGGGGCAGTTGGTTTTAGTTCCGTGTTAGAAGCCCCATATCTGAAACTGCGAGCATGTTCGGTAACAGGTTTGGATCCCGTGACCCACAGATTAAACTAGATATACCTGGAATTCTAGAGAGTTTTAATCACGCTTTCCAGAGGAAGGGGTAGAGAGAAGATTTTATAAGTAAAACGACACTAAAATAAGATGAATTTGGTTATTATTTTTATGTCTTTCTGTACCGGTTTCATCTGTTTATCTTAATACAAATTTACAAGAAATCATTTTAAACCTACTATAAATAATTACCACTAGCAGGAATTTAAAATAAGTTGTCAAAAGAAAAAACAACAATAATAGAATAAGCAGCGTGTTTACAATAGTTCCAATTATCACCGTTAATGTCGCTCTGGTCACACCAAAGTTAAGTTGTTGAAACACGACATTTTTTTTATTAGTTATGTGTATAATGTTATATTGGATGTATCACACACACATTTGCCGAAGAAAGATGGCTTTGATATGATGATGTTCTCGTCATCAGGAAGTGTATATTTAATACACTTCATTATAATTTGTATATTTTTTCATACATCATCCTGGCGGGTCAAAGACACTAAATGAATGAAATGGCGCTTTACCTGCCATCTATTATTTGATTGTAAAACTACATGCAATTTTACAATATCAAAAATTTATCTCTAACAGCTATGGGTCTGAGGTATATTTTCTTTAATACACTAACACCTAACACTACTTCAGATCAACAGCTTGTCCTGATTCGATATAAATGTTGTCTTAAATACGGTACAGAATTTACAGATATGAAAGGACCTCAGCTTCTACAAAACAGCATGAAATTATCAACCCAGACCTTATAATATAGCTGCCCAATATTATCTTGGTACCGGTGATTAAAGGTTCATTACATTCTCTATTGTTTCGGATACACGAACCAATTCACTTTTTAAATATATTTTTTCTGAACTATTTACATATCAAATCTTTTAATCGCTCTTGACTTCATTGGCTAGAGGGCCATCAGTAAAATCCATTTGATTGGTTATTATTGTTAAACGCAAAGCTCAATAATGGGCTACATATGCTGTATCAACCACGGGTATCGAAACCCGGATTTTAGTGTTATGAGCCCTCATGCTTATCGCTAAACCACTGCACGGAAGGGAAGAATGATAACTACAAGTCACAAACACATAAAACGTGACCATAAATACCTTCAATAATGCAGCCAGTCCTATTAATTACTGCTAGAGCGCCTTATGTATTTTACTCGAGAATTGAGTAGTTTCAGTTAATGCGTGTTAGTCATTTACAGTGGGTGTCGTAAGAGGCATAAGGCATGAAAATGAATCAATAATGAGAATCTTACTGTTAGTGAACAGGATAAAAACAAAAGAGTAATTTGAGGATTAGTGTGTGTGTTTTTCGTATAACAAAGCCACATCGGGCTATCTTCTGAGCCCACCGAGAGGGATCGAAAGCCTGATATTTTGTAAATCCGTAGACTTACCGCTGTACTATCGGGGGCTGTCGAGGATTAGGTAAAATACAAAATAAATTATCTACATAACAGTTATTGTTGAAGAACAAACATTAGAGGCTGAATTTTAACAGTTCGTAGATAATGGTTTAATTTTTTATTTATTCTGACACATAAGAATCCCCCGCTAGTACAGCAGTATGTCTCCGGATTTACAACGCTAAAATCAGGGGTTCGATTCCCCTCGGTGGGCTCAGCAGATAGCCCGATGTGGCTTTGCTATAAGAAAAACACACACAGAGTTAGAAGAATAACCTCGTGTTTACAAAAAAAAACAAACATTATAACCAATAGTGTTAACAAAATTAACTTTCAAGAATGGGGTAAACATTACGTAGAAGACATCCTAGAAATAGGAGGTTTGGGGTTAAGGTATGTTACCAATTCCCCCGTCCTTAAAAAAATGTGTTTCTCTTGAATTTAATAAAATGAACCATAACTTTTTTTCGTGAACATTTTTTCTTTTAAAAACGAATTTGTTTCACAAAAACTGCAGAAAAGTAAGCTTGTAAAAAACTTATTCAAGTTTTGAATTAGGCCCCAGCATGGCCAGGGGGTTAGGGCGCCCGACTCATAATCTGAGGTTCGCGGGTTCGAATCCTCGTCACACCAAACACACTCGCCCTTTCAGCCAAGGAGGCGTTACAATTTGACGGTGAATCCCACTATTCGTTGGTAAAAGAGTAGCCCAAGAGTTGGCGGTGGGTGGTGATGACTAGCTGCCTTCCCTCTAGTCTTTCACTGCTAAATTAGGAACGGCTAGCTCAGATAGCCCTCGAATAGCTTTGCGCGAAATTCAAAAAACAAACAAACAATTAGGCTGTTTTAGTATACTCTCAGTAACACTAGTTGAACAAGATAAATTAGGCTGTTTTAGTATACTCTCAGTAACACTAGTTGAACAAGATAAATTAGACTGTTTTAGTATACTCTTAGTAACACTACTTTAACACTCTTTCGGAATGTTTCAATGTGACTACTAATTATCTTTCTTTCTATTTTTTATTGAACGTAATGAGTTTGGTTCTTTAAGTTAACCACAAAGCTATATAATAGACTATCTACGCTATAGCCAGCACAGGTATCGAAACTCGATTTCTAGCGTTGTAACTCCGTGGACATTCCGCTATGCAACTGGGGGGGAAGAACTTACCCAGAACAACCCAAGAAGATTGACAGTTAATGTTGATACAAGTAATGTTACCATGGAGATTAATGCTGAAAAATTAAACTCAAACAATACTTTTCTGTATCACCAATGTAAAACAAAATGTCTGGATCACAAACAAAAGGATAATTTATAATTTTCGATGTGATCACTAGCGCGAGACGTTTCTGTTTCTTAACCCTAGTTTTTATTACTCACATGAATGTCCTCTCGTCCTTTTCGTGGCCTAATGGCTGAAGTATCGAGGTGTAGAAGTTGTAACGGATTTTCTCTTACGTATTTATTTAAATACTGATGTTTATTTTAGTTAAATATATATTTAGAAATGCATGTAGCCTGTACTGTTAAATGTACATTGCGAAAGTCCCATCTGTTCTCTTAATTTGTAGAAGATTCTCGAGCGTAAGAATCAACAATGTACGATGTCTGTATGTAAAATACTAGTTATTGTCAGTATTGTTGCCAAGAGAACTTCCTAGAACGTCGCCTTAAAGTTTATAAATCAACACGCGAAGAGACAGTTTAATAATATTGTTGGTTAACAAGATTTGGTATACTATAAACCTCGGAAGCTATAATTGTGATAAGCGCTTATTAATTGGAAAACTATATATATATTTCACTAGAAACGTTTACAGATTTCCAACATTACAAGCGGTTTAACTTCAGAGAAGTAACTTCGAACTTTGGTATTTATAAAAGAACATTACATAATTTCGTCGGTAAAAAAGTTGTGTGTGCTCAGTGAAGCAGCTAGCTCGCCTTCCCGTGCAAAGAAATATTCGTGTGTATCAACATAGAATAAATTCGTTCATCGTGAACCGTCGACAAAAGATTCAGTTCCAGACCAGATAAAAGACTCAGCGTTGTTTGCAAGGTTGTAAAACTTTGAATATAACTCACTATTTTAATAACCGTTATTATAAACTGTATTATTGTTTGTACATCAAAATATATTTGTTTCAATAAAGAAATTGTATGTATCAGTCTTGTTCACAGATATAATAAATTTGAAACATATTGACATTCAATTAACTTCTAAATCAAAATAAAAGTTTCCAGCTTTTGGAAATCATAATACGCAACGTACGTAATACAATAAATCGGAGACTCTTACAAGATAAATCATAATACGTCAAAAAAATTAATTTCAAACGCTCGTTGTATGACGCTGAAAACACTCCAAATATTTAACTATAGAGGCATTATAACTACAACAACTTATTTCACTACTAAGCTGAGATTAGTGATGATGTGGGTACTGTTGTGTATTCGTAAACTATTCTAAATGAGAGATGGTTAAACTCCGAATCTTTTTTTGGGGGGGTGAAGAGGTATTTGACCTGATCAATTTCCACTTAAGTCATATAAGACACTGTTAAAGCTGAGAAAATGACAAACATCAACATAAAAAAGCCGAGATAATAATGAAAAAAAAACATACTACGTGTAGTCAACAAATACAACACAAACCTAGTCGTGTATTCTGCAGGTTTCGTAACCCTACAAACACTTTAAATATTTTTAAATTCTCATTCTGAAACCCAGTGACGGATTTAAGATTGTATAGGCCCAGTTTCTACTAATTTTTGTGGGCAGTACATCCCGTGTAGTTTTACATAGAATAAAATTATCAATGGGCTCCATTAAGATCATGGACCCTGGGGGTGAGCCCCCCTCTAAACCTGGATAAATCCAATTCGGGTCGTGTGTAAAATTTAATTTGAGGCATTACTTTGTTTAGTCTCCCCAAAAAAGTACCATATATTTACTGTTTCGTAGGGTAGTTCGAGTACGGATAAAAAAGATTTACAGTTGCCGTACAGAATACAGGACCATATGTGGTTAGTACCATATATGGCTGTCATTTCTCTGACTGGTAAGCTACTGGAAAGACGTCATTTGCGGATTCGGATTCAATGTTTTTACGATAGGCTGATTCTGAGGGTCACAGTTCCTTTTTGTATTTCAAAAACAGTGCGAGAGAGGGCGCCACAAGAAATGCTAACCAAGTCCTCTCCCTGTTTGGCTATCGAACGTTTCTGTTTTTCCATCATAGTCACTTAATATAATTTTCAACTCATTTTCAAGTTAAGTTTGTTTTTTGTCTCTCCAGTTAAATCCGGATTATTTCACAAATTAATTTTCTCTATAACGTAGCAATTCCAGGTATTGTATCATTGGAAAATAAAGTATATTAGTACTTTACTTGGCCCTCAATACCAAGTAATGTCTTTTTTCAATATCTCTGTTAAAAATAATCACCGTATTCCTTCCTTTCACATATTAAATTGTTGAATATCCCATTTTTCCTGGGATTACTTAACTGTGCGTTCGGTTATTCTGGAGTTACCACATACGAGATTAAACACATTATGTAACAAAATGTTTACTTTTTCTTGTTCCTGGGCAGAAAGTGTTATTTCCTAATTGCTTGTGCCTAACGTAAATGAAAAGGACCTATTTTTCTCTTCAAACTTTACTTTTGTGACCTGGAAGCGTGTAATGAAAACATGGGGTCTGATACGTGAAAGTGATTTATATGACGGTTGTAAATCTCGAACTACTTACTTCTAAACATTTTAGTGTAAATACATCAAATTTTGACTCATATGTCGTTTTATTCAGACTTTTATGTAAATGAAAATGTGCAAATTTGCCCGTTTTTACATATAAAATAGGTTAATTTCTAAATTTCATTATCCAGGTCACAAAATCAAAGTTTGAAGGGAATAATAGCCAGTTTCTGTACTTTTACAACATAAGCAATTTAGAAATAACACATACTATCCAGGAACAAAATTTGTGTTATTTCTGTTGCTAAAAAAAAATACGTAATTTTCTCGGCAAAACATTTATAAATATACAGGAAACATTAAACATCTGTTATAACTTTATTTTTTTTTACGTTAAATCTCTGTTATAACTATTTTCTGTTTAGACGTTAGCCTTTGATATAACCGTTTTCTTTTTAAACGTTAGCCCCCCTCGTTATAACTATCTTCTGTTTAAAGGTTAGCCCTCTGTTATAACTATTTTCTGTTTAAACGCAAAGCTACACAACAGGCCGCTTGCATCATGATCATCGCAGAAATCGAATTCCGAATTTAAGCGTTATAAGCCCGTTAGCAAGCTGATGAGCCTCTGGGATGAGTCAACTCGTAAAAGGTTACAGACAACCCGCCAATTAGCTAGTTTTCAGGGCGTCGTTATTGCAAAAAAAAAAAATCGTATAAATTAATAGACCGATAGAAAAGTTACTGTTAGGTCAACAGTAACTTGACGGACTGCAACGTCAAAATCCGAGGTTCGATTACGAGCAGTGGATATAGTGCTGGTAACTTAACGTGTTGGTTTGCACTAAAAAAAACCAAAAAAACACCGACTCATAAAATAAATGACCAGGCATGGCGAGGTGGTTATGGCACTCCACTCGTAATCCGATAGTCGCGGGTTCGATTACTCGTCTCACCAAACATGTTCGTCCTTTCAGCCACAGGGGCGTAATAATGTGACGGTCAATACGTTAGTAAAAGAGTGGCCCAAGAGTTGGCGATGGGTGGTAATGACTAGCTGCTTTCCATCTATTCTTACACTACTAAATTAGGGACGGCTAGCGCAGATAGCCCTCGTGTAGCTTTGCGCGAAATTCAAAACAAGTCAAACCAAACAAACCGTAAGATAAATATTTTCCAAGACTTTGTTTTGTTTACTTTTTGTTAGAACTCGTAATAAAATGCTTAACCTTTTCATAATACGTTGTAAACCAACAAGATGTCCTGCAAGCGGTTACACTGAAGTTTACCTGCACGTATGACTTATATTGTGTTAACTGGAGAAAAAACAGTGTGAAAACAATAAGACTTGAGAAAAAAAGATACTATAGTTACATGACGTTTCGCTTTACTAATTCCTGTGAAATATTCTATAAAAATTACCAAGTTTATCTCACAATAAGTACATTTTTCTGGCTCTGTTATTATTTTCATAGTGTTACATTTGTAACCAGTCTTACTGGAAATAGAACTCTATACTTGAGTATATGCCCTCAGTGCTCACCCTATAGGCTTACGTTTCTTGGTTTTGAATATCGCGCAAAGCGACACGAGGGTTATCTGCGTTAGCCGTCCGAACTTTATCAGTAAAAGACTAGAAGGAAGGCAGTTAGTCATCACCACCCACCGCCAACTCTTAGGGTACTCTTTTACCAACGAATAGAGGGACTGACCGTCACGTTATAAAGTACTCGTGACTGAAAGGGAGGGCATGTTTGATGAGGCAGGGATTCGAACCCGCGACCTTCAGATTGCGAGGTAAACGCCCTAAACACCTGGACATGCTGGACCTATAGGCTTACGACGCTAAAAATCGGGTTGCGATTCCCGTGGTAGAAATAACTCAGACAGCTCATTACGTAGCTTTGTGTTTAACAACTACCAAATCAAACTTGTTTACGTTATCTTCTGTACTGAACTGTTGTTGTTTAATGTGCACACATGACAAATTTTACACGTTTGTAATGTCCAAGTTATTTGTTTGTTAAACTTCGATGTGCCCGCTAGGTGGACGTTTGACACAATTTTCAGTCGTTTATTTTGTAATGAAGTAAGTAATTACTTTTGGAGTTTTATAAAATGTGATTAACTTTTATTTATGGTTTCGACCGGATTTTAAACTTAAGTTCGAAAATCCAGTTAGGTATTTTACAAATTGTTAACGTTGTATAGACGAGTTTATTTCTTGTTACATGTCATCAAAAAACTGGGGTGACAAATACGAAACTAAACCAAGGTCACAACCATAAAATAAACTATCCTTGACCCCGTCCTCGATTCTGCTCAAATACCGTAATTGTTTAGACCTCACACTTTGACCTTGGAAGGTCAGGTTCGGATCTATTCATTACGCTGTCTCCCGGTGGGAGAGCAGTATGTTTAAGGGCTTACAACCTTAAAATCCGAGGTTCGATACCGTGCGGTGGACACAATATCTAGTCCAATGCGACTTTGTTTTATAAACAAACAAAAGAACAATCAATATATCCTCCTACCAACACTATATATTTTACACACAATAAACAAGCAAAAGAACAATCAATATATCCTCCTACCAACACTATATATTTTACACAATAAACAAACAAAAGAACAATCAATATATCCTCCTACCAACACTATATATTTACACACAATAAACAAACAAAAGAGCAATCAATATATCCTCCCTACCAACACTATATATTTACACACAATAAACAAACAAAGGACAATCAATATATCCTCCCTACCAACACTATATATTTACACACAATAAACAAACAAAAGAACAATCAATATATCCTCCCTACCAACACTATATATTTACACACAATAAACAAACAAAAGAACAATCAATATATCCTCCCTACCAACACTATATATTTACACACAATAAACAAGCAAAAGAACAATCAATATATCCTCCCTACCAACACTATATATTTACACACAATAAACAAACAAAAGAACAATCAATATATCCTCCCTACCAGCACTATATATTTACACATTAAAACAAACAAAAGAACAATCAATATATCCTCCCTACCAACACTATATATTTACACACAATAAACAAACAAAAGAACAATCAATATATCCTCCCTACCAACACTATATATTTACACACAATAAACAAACAAAAGAACAATCAGTATATCCTCCCTACCAACACTATATATTTACACACAATAAACAAACAAAAGAACAATCAATATATCCTCCCTACCAACACTATATATTTACACACAATAAACAAACAAAAGAACAATCAATATATCCTCCCTACCAACACTATATATTTACACACACTCTCTCACCCATTTACATCCTTAGCCGTATCCATGTTTGGTACAGAGCTTATAGTTCGCTCTCACGTGCAAGTTGATATAGGTGTTCTATCCCTCTCCTCGCATTTTTAACACAAATATTTTAGATAGGACACAAACATTTGATATAACTGCTGGCTAGCTTTTCAGCTTCACTTCTGGATCATCTCAGTTAAACTTTCACAAAATTAAGTCCAGCAATTGGAGATGATTTTTTTCCGGGATTCTGGACTTAACTAATGAAACAAGGTATTAAAGAAAACCGTGGATTATAAGAATCTGTGGTATATGAAGACAAAACATCCACGAAAAACAAATTCACCAAAAGAAATTACCTTAAAGTGCGTCACAAATTACTTTTTTTTTTTAAAATCATATTTCTCGAATGCAACGATAGGCTTAGCAGGTTTATTATGCTAATTCACCAGGCTTCACTATTTCAGTTCAAGTATTTTTTCGCGTTGGCCCAGACTCTGTGTAATAATAATTCTTGTAGAGCTGTCAGTTACATCTGTCTTTTAAGGCACAGCAAAATGAACTATTTTTAGGGCTAAATTACGTCCTGTTCTCGCGTAAACACGTGTTTCTCGGAAATAGCGGCATAACATTGCCTTCTAGTGTTAGATTCATTATAAGTTTCAGGCATGTTTGAAACTGAATAATTCGTATGAGAATTGTAACACTCATCCATATATCTAAAACATTCCAGTAAAAATATCGTGCGCTTGGTTTTGTTTTTTTAAATTTCGCACAAAGCTGCTCGAGGGCTATCTGTGCTAGCCGTCCCTAATTTATAAGTGTTAGACTAGAGGGAAGGCAGCTAGTCATCACCACCCACCACTAACTCTTGGGCTACTCTTTTACTAACGAATAGTGGGATTGTCCCCGTCACATTATAACACGCCCCCATGCCTGAAAGGGCGAGCATGTTTAGCGCGACGGGGATGCGAACCCGCGACCCTTAGATTACGAGTCAAGTGCCTTAACCTCCTGGTCATGCCAGGCCTTTTCAGATAAGTGAGATAAAAACACTTAAATAGGGCATATCTTCACCTTTTTATATACTTTTGGCTTGTACCACCCGAGCCAGCTTGCTCGATTACAAACATTTTTTTACGGTAATTTTAAACTGTCCGTTGGCGTACATGGTCAGTTTTATTTTATCATTTTTAAAAGAGAAGGGCATAAAAAAACCCTAAAACTGAGCACATCTAGATTTAAAAAAAAAACTCTTAGCTTTGAAATTAAAGACGAATTTACTTAGTTAAGTGAATCAATTATTACGTTCCTCAAAGTAAGGTATGCAATTAGGTCTAATGAGGTAATTAGAGATTTAATAACAAAATAAAGAAATAGAACACTAATTAAGAACGTTATTTATATAATTTTGCTTCCATAATGAGAACCCTCGGCTGGTATGTAGTAAAACAACGTATTATTAATAATTTCTCTAAGAAGAAGACAATCTTACAGAGTAATCGGTCAGTAATCATGAACAACCCTGGAAGGGAAACTTGGTGGTTCAGTAAAAGTGTGAAAGACGAAAATATTCTTTTCGGACTTATTAGTAAATTTGTTTGTTTTTAATCGCAAGTTTGACTGACTGTGTGGGTATTTGGGTATTGATGTTGTTAAATACCCAGGAAAATCGCAAAGCTGTAGAATGGAGTAGCTTTTAAACTTACCGCTGAGCCACCAGAGGGCCTATCGTTAAATAAATATGTTTTCTACTTTGAATTAACTGAAGAAAGAGTCCCATTCATTTTATTCAGAGGTACGTTATTACCGTAAAAAATAGGGAACACGTGAATATTGTGTAAACAATAATGTATGTTTCAACAATGAACGTGTCTTTCACAACACAGGTACCTTTCAGCGACATGAACTCGTGCTAGGGTTATACATCACCTTACCCTATCGCGTTTTCTTCACAAACTTATACATAACTTGAGTTGACTTACACACACGTTTTAAACTTTCCGAAATTCAAAACTGAATGTTGAATTTTCGGGCATTTTCTATATATTTTCTCTAAAGAAAAATGTTGCATCAGCTGTTTTTGTATAATTACAGCAATAAAAACGTTTTATTCTTTTTTTTTTATAAATAAATAACCTTTATTCAATGATGTCTTCAGGTGAAACAGTAACTTATAGCGTTCAATTTTTGGGGTTCGCGGTGGCTTTACATTAGAACAAATTATTCAAATTCTTTTTCCGCTATTTCGATAAATGAAAACAGTTCTCTTATTTTAATTTGCAAATTTTTATTTTTTATTTTAAGAACACTAATATGGTTTATTTTTTATTCACTTTTCAAAGATTTTTTTACCACATAATTTTTGCCGCTAGGTTACAGTACAATCTTCATTTTTAGTTTTTTAGTTTAATATCCTCTTCAACAAAACTCATTAACTACATATATTTTCTAAGTTATTTCACGTCTACATCCCTATAAGATTAAGTTGTTTTTTTTTTTTCAAAATAACCTCTAAACTTTGCATCAAAATAGACAAAATAACACCAGCTCGTTTCATAAAAAAAATGTTTTTTTTTCGACTGGTTTCGAAATAAAAAAAGAATATTAAGCGGAAACCTGAATGTTGACACAGAAAAACCGATAACATTTACGACTCAGAAAAGAAATGACAGACGCTTATACGTCACTTAAAGCATAAAAATACTTCGAGGAAGGATACATGTAAAAAATATAAGGACAGCTGTGGCAAGAGGTGATAAATATTTTGTTCTGGTACTGTTTTGATCGTACTCTTGATACATGGAACACACTGGACATTCGTTTCCTTAGAAGAAATGTGTTATTGAAGTAATCATGTATTTTTTTCCAGTTATAAAATATTTAAACCCCAATTAATATTGAATTAGTTTATATTTCAAAAAAAAAAAAGCCAGCTTTATTAATCATATAACTTCCCTAAACATTTAGGAAACATTAAGTTCTATGATAATCATGATTTGCAATATACGATATGCGCAGTTCTTGTGGAACCAGTACAGCTTGGTCAGATTTTTGCGACAACCAATTGCAAAGACAACGTTCTTCAAAATGTCAAGAAATACTGAAATAAATTCGACAAAACACAAATGTAAAATTACGCGTCCGAATTGACTACGTTTTCGAGACGAAAGATGTCTGAAACGTCTGTGTCGATTAAATCTAACAAGGCCCCGGCATGGCCAGGTGGGTTAAGGCGTTCGACTCGTAATATGATGGTCGCGGGTTCGAATCACCGTTGTACCAAACGTGCTCGCTCTTTTAGCCGTGGGGCGTTATAATGTTACGGTCAATCCCACTATTCATTGGTAAAAGAGTAGCCCAAGAGTTGGTGGTGGGTGGTGATGACTAGCTGCCTCCCCTCTAGTCTTACACTGCTAAATTAGGGACGGCTAGCGCAGACAGCCCTCGAGTAGCTTTGAGCGAAATTTAAAAAACAAACAAATAAATATCACCCTACCTTTCACACAACAGATATTCTGATATGACTTTTGACAATTCTCTGTATCAGTACTCCATTAGCTAGGGGAGTTGGAAAAAACAACAACGAAAGGTGTCATAAATGTTACATGAAATGACTTGTATTGAAGTTCGTGGTCGTAACAGAACATCACTCGTGTTCTATGAAAAACGAGATGGCGACATATAAGAAGTTACTCTACAGTTAGACAGTAGAGAGAGTTATAATGTAATAATCAATCTAAATTTTCGTTGGTAAAACAATAGCCTTTGCTGCTTGAATTGGCGATGGATGTTGATGACTATCTGTCTTCCCTCTAGTCTTACTCTGCTAAATTAGGGACGGCTATCGCAGATAACCCTCGTGTAGCTTTGTGCGAAATGCAAAACAAACAAACAATGTAGTAAAATGTTTATCTGATATATAATATCATAAGTGCGATTTACAGTAAAGTGTTTAAGCACTACAATTACACTGGATTATTATATACTTGTGTTTAGACGTTTATTGATCAAACCTTTTAATAAGATGGCCTAAGTAACATAATTTTTTTGTTTGTATTTGTTCTGTGCTGACTAGTTAGTTTTCTTTTAAATTACGTCATTCAGAGCTAAGGAAACGAACCAGAATATTGGGCCTGCTAAGTAGTATTAGTTTAAATGACAATAAATTTTCAGGTAATCGAGAAATGTATTTACAAGTGAAATAACCCCCTAACCAGTTTTTATAAAGGCTAAAAGCTAACCTTATGATCATCTCATACGACAAAAATAAATTAAAAACAACTCTGTGAAACGATACAACTTGTTATTTAGCTGGAAATAGCTGTCGTGCGTCGTAAGACTTGACGAGTGTGTAGAAAGGTGTAGTTCAAGTTGACAAATGGCGGATGATTGTGTCTCCAACTTTCAAATAACATTCTGAAAACAACTCGATCTTAGATTTACAAATTCATAAATTCACTATTTTTAATTATACTGTCGTTGTTAGGATCAAGAAAACAATTTCAAATATTGGTCACCTCTTCCAACCATTTGCGTCATTATACAGTAGTGTGTTGTCTGTCAGTCAGTAAGTTGACACTAAAATGACGCCAAATAAACACTTAATGTTGCTGTTTTTACTGTTTTGACGTCAGTAAAAAGTGCGCATGCTCTGAATCACGAGAACAATCACATAAACATTAAATGTTGCTGTTTGTACTGTTGTGACGTCAGTAAAAAGTGCGCATGCTCTGAATCACAAGAACAATCACATAAACACTAAATGTTGCTGTTTGTACTGTTGTGACGACAGTAAAAAGTGCACATGCTCTGAATCACGAGAACAATCATGCACTCTGTGTTGTATGTAGCATAGCACAGCATGACACGCGAACGTGACAAGCAAGAATCAATATGTATGTTAAAATCAAAATTTTGGTTTTATTTACTATTTAAACATAAAAGAAGTAATATTATCCAGTGTCAGCTTTTGTTCTTAAATAAATATGTATATTTTATCTTTGTTAACTCAAACTGTCTGTCTGCACCATTTGTCCTTAAATGTTCACGAACCCGGTTTTACTTGTCGTTATATGTCAGCAGGCAATGCAGGGAACACAACTAATTGGGGGTTCCTTCACATAAATTATTAGAAGTAGAAAACATAAACCTGATGTGTCATCAACCTAAAAATATTGAATTGAGTATCTAACTTGCATAAGGAATAATTTCTTATAAACAGCTATTTTCACTGTTTATCATTGTATTCGTGTTCGATTTCACAAACTCATTTTGTCAGGCTGTGGTACCAAAGTCGTGACTATTTTGCCGCAGTGAATGCCGTGCTAAGCTAATCGCACTGAAAGCTGGCCTGCACAACTCAAATAACTCGCTACCATACGCTTTTGTTAACATTTCCATCTAATCACAGAATTCTGAATGACTATGAGCTCCCAGAACACTGTATCGTCTATGTAAGAATATCTAGTGATTGTAGAAACATATTCGAATAGTCGCTGATACTAGATACCTATCTATAGTTCTTTTTCTGCCATATTACTATAAATATTAGGAGAAACTTGAACTTTGAATCTCAGAAAAAAGGATTCCTTTACTTATGGGGTGTAGAAAGTTTCGTTTTTTTTATTTTATTTTTCATTTTTGGAATTTAAGGTCTGACTTCGATATAAAAATCCATTCCCTAGCTGTTTTTCTAAGGGAAAAAATATATATTCACACAAGAATACAAATATATATTTTAATAAACAAAACGAGCCAAAAAAGCATATTTTTTAGATCTCGAAATTACACCAATCGTTTTTGATATCAATCTAATGTTTAATAGTAATATACCACATTCTTCTGTTATAAGCATTATAACTTGTCAATTATCCGGATTTTTAAAAATTTGTGATACATTGCAATATGTCGTTATTAATGTTGAAATATTCTTGCAAAAATTAATATTCCATGGATTAACTGAGAAACTCTAAATAAATTATTAAAATAATATGTGACAAATATAAAAATGTATTAAATAAATATATAAAAGTAATAAAAACTAAGTAGTTTCTTTGCTGGAATTCTCCCAATAAGTACTTTCACATTTTAATGGCGCTACTTTTACGCGGATGAACACCTTATCGCACATAAAGGCTTGTTTGGAGTGAAAATTGGTAGTTACAGTGGACTTAATGAGTGGTGGTTGGGAGTTATAAAAGACCAGCCAAGTTATTTAAATTAATTAGTATAACTCAAAACTAATATAATTTGTCTACTTTTCTATTAATTAACAATTAAAGCAGGGCTTTATTACTATAATTGGTGCTGGAATGTCTATCTCAGGAGGTAGGTTTATTTTATTTCCCTCCAAGTGGCAGTACCTTATTTCGTTTTGTTTTGTTTTAATTTGGAGAGTTGTCACCTACCCACAATTCTCTGCAAGCAGTGGGGGGTGATGTAAATGTGGGACATTGTGAGCTTGAGCACCCAAACCTTGCTCTCTTAACTGTATTTATGTTTTAAATAATGAGACCAGCGAACGGAAATTAAGACTGATAGACGGTGTATCTCCACCGCATTATGGGTCCTACTTTTTCAGTCACCTCCAAAACCTAGGATACATTTCATATTCTCGTAGATTAAGGATCCTTTTAATTTATGTAATGTTTTTAATTTAAGTTTTCTCGTGTTTATTCGTTAAAATGCCATTTATCACAGTTTTGGATTTGCTGTTTATAATGCAGTTTTTTTTGCCTGGCTCTCTAAGCATTAATTTTTTATCCACAAACATACCTATCCATCCATCTACCTACACATATATATGTGTGTGTGTGTATGTGATTTTTTTCTACATTTAAACCTTAAACAGAACATAAATAATATATGCGGTCCATAACAAAGCCTTCCAGTTATGTCATTATTTACTCATTATTACAAATGTGGTCTATTATTGAACCAAGATTCTAGTCAACCATTGTTCTCATCTTTCCGATTGCCCGCCATGGATACCGAAACTCGTTACTTAAGAGTTGTGAACTTCGTATCTGCTACTGAGCTAATATAAAGCTTCCAATAACAGTTAAACTCTTAGTGATAATTTCTCTTTCTCTTTTGTTTCTGTTTTACATGTCATGTAAAACCTATATTTTTTACCGTGACATTTAGTGTCAAATAGTTTTAAAAAACTACATATAGCTATCTGTCTTTTGTACCTTTGGCTGTTCTGTTTTTATATTTTACTTGTTTTATACTAAAATATATTTGTTAACAGCACACCTTTTGTTTTCACACAATGGATTCAGTACCAGGAACAACTAACTGATCAGAAGC
Organism: Tachypleus tridentatus; assembly: GCF_004210375.1. Taxonomy (NCBI): domain Eukaryota; kingdom Metazoa; phylum Arthropoda; class Merostomata; order Xiphosura; family Limulidae; genus Tachypleus; species Tachypleus tridentatus. Next base: position 40,437,654 of record NC_134827.1, on the reverse strand, counting down.
ACGTGACGTGCATGAATACCGTCACCATAATTAAATGTGATCAAAATTTCGAACAACAGTAAAAAAGTAAAGTAAAAAACAGTTATTTGACAGTTAAGCTTATGTTTGTTTAAAATAACAAAACTGTGTCTAATTCGTGTTTCATTTCGAAAGTTCAGCCTTGATTTGTGTTTCAAGTGATGAAACCTCTTCCACAGGTTTCGTATTAACACTTAATAAGATATCTAACATTCGTGAAAGAAGGCTCTTATTGTTTGTTGTTAAGCACAGAGTAACATAGAGGGCTATGTGTGCTCTGCCCATCACTTGTATAGAAACTCAGTTACTGGTGGTGTAAGATATACAACCGTGCTACTGATGGGGGGTATAAAATAAATCATGCTAAACAACGTTTAGGAGCAGACCCGCACTGGGTTATCTGCTGCGTCCAACACGGAGAATCCAACCCTGGATTTTAGCATTCTAAGTTATTTGATTTATCTCTGTCTCATGTCTCACCGGGGGGGGGGCACAAAGGTTGAAATTATTGTGAATATGCAAGTCAGTAACGCACCTGATAGGTAGAACCGATATAAATTTAAGGTTGAACGACACGTATCAAAACTACATTATTCCTTTCTTTGACGATACATAGGTAGTGTGACGTCATCGCACATTTACTGCTTTTCGGAAAGGTACTTAACAACACCTTTTGACGCAAACTGTTAATACGAGAAGAAAATTGAGATGCGTTTATATTGTAGATTTAGAATCTCCAAGACGGAGATATGCCTTGCATTTAATGGCATTGGAAAATATCGGAGAATATGGATATATTTAAAGAACTAGGACCACCTAGAAAGTGACCTGCAATGACCAATGAAAAGCAAAGTGCGACGTCTTGTGTAACAGATGAGAAATCCACGGCCACATTGGTCAGTGGCACAAGCCTTCTTCTGCACTGTATGCAACCAACCTAATCAAGAAATATTTCCGTGCACAAAGTGCCTTCACAACATGTCTGTTCAATCGTCGCATACCATAAGCAGTTGGACAACAAAACTAGTATTTGTGTTATTCCACGTAAAGACATAAGCCATCAAACACACAATATATAAATCTTTATATGATCAGACTTTGAAGTGGGCGTTAAAAATCGTCTTTGTCATACACTATATGACTTACGGTGAGCTGTCGGGGAGAAGAGACGCACTTTGACAACAGCGCTTTTGTAATAAGAGCAACGCTGCACAGCTACTATCATAATACAAACTCATCAGATAGAGCATGACCGGACGTGACAACACTCTCTGTAACGAGATGAGATTTCAAAAACATTCTAAGCTGTTTGTTTGAAGTTAAGCTTAAAGCAACACAAGGGGGGTTATCTGTGCTCTGCCCACCCAGTTTATAGCCTTGTAAGTCCGCAGGCATATCGCTGTGCCGCTGTCTACTAAAGAAATTGAAATCATGAATCTGTCGGCTGGCAAAAGGAATTCGAATGTCATTAAGTGACGCTAGTGAAGATATACAAGTTAATATTATCCCATGAACTGGACATGGCACGAACAGGGCAAGTTAGTTGAAAATTGCTTGCAATGAACACAGTTTAATACATTGTAAGTAATGTAACAACGTAACAAGGGTCATTATTTAAGATTCAGCAACAATACAAACAAGGTAATATCACTTCCTGAGAGGGGGGGAATAGTCAAAGTTAAAACTGACTCTCTCTAGTCAAAAACATGGGGAAAAAGAAGACCTTTTCCTCCACAGGTCTCTAGATCTTCATTAATGATAAACTTCTGGGCTGTGGATCGCAAGGTCTAAGAATCACGCCAATAAATACTCTCTACAATTTCAACTGTGGGTACATCAAGAGTGACTGACAGTTTCATTATTCGATTGAAAACCCTTGAACGTTAGGTGCTGTTGACGCGCTGCCTCCCCTCTGGTCAGTTGTTCAAACTTAGAGATATCTGTGGCCGAATCAAAGGGTTTCTGATCTAGTTGTTTACTCTAGGTGCACATAAAGTTTGTTGTTTGTTTTTCTTTGAATTTCGCGCAAAGCTACACGAGAGCTATCTGCGCTACCCGTCCCTAATTTGGTAGTGTAAGACTAGAGATAAGGTAAGTAGTCATCACTACCCACCACCAACTCTCGTATGTTGATGTGTGTTTTTTGTACATTAACCCATGTTATATAGGCATACTCTACGACTTGACGTTTTGTTCTGTAAATTAGTAATGTTTTCCAGTGAAGGCCTTTGGTTGTTCTTCTAGAAAGATAAGATATATCTGATCTCTTCCTCACGCCCAAATTCGAACAATAAGCAGACTGTACAAGAATATATTCAAAGCAAGTCAAAAGTATGTACAACATTTTTTTTTACACAATGGATATCACAGTTGTATCTCCAACTTTAAATAATTCTCTTCCTTGTCAATAGTCCACACAGACTGATTCAATTACTTTGAAATCCGACTGCCAGGACGAATTATTTTTCTCTACTCTTATCACAATAGTGTCAGTAAATAATTTAATTTCGTTACCTCGTGGGTTACCACAGTTGTATTCTGAACTTCAAACATTTGTCTTCTTTTCGTCAAACTCCACACAGATAGGTTCAACTACTTTAGAATACCATTTGAACAGACAACTTATTCTCCTTGCCTCTGTTAGACCGTAAAATTTTAACAACAGCAACGGTTTGATACATCATCGGAACGGTGTTCCAGTTCGTTCCGTCTCAACTCAAACTGTGGAGAGTAACACAATAACGGGGGATAATGAAAGAACCAAACCAATACACTGAGGCCTCTGCAAATCATGAAGTCTCTCAATGGAAATCAGGTATGTTATTCTAGATTTAAAATAATTACAGAAAGCCCTAGTGCTATATTATATATGGTACTCTTGAACATGAGATTTCATATACAGCCATTTGCTGCATTACCTATATTGTTTGTTAGGGTGTGATGTGTGTGCACCATATATCACCATATCACCTGTTGACACATGACGTAGATATACTACACATCGCTGATATAACTTTGAGCTATTTCTCTGTCGATATGTTTATTACAATTACCTTTCCGAGGTATAATGATCAACTTGATAATACACTTACAATAGATGTAAACTAAACAATATGGATGTAAACAAAAGAATATAGATGTAAACGAAAGAATATAGATGTAAACTAAAGAATATAGATGTAAACAAAAGAATACAGATGTAAACAAAACAATATAGATGTAAACAAAAGAATATAGATGTAAACTAAAAGAATATAGATGTAAACTAAAGAATATAGATGTAAACAAAAGAATATAGATGTAAACATAAAAGAATATAGATGTAAACAAAAAGAATATAGATGTAAACTAAAAAGAATATAGATGTAAACAAAAGAATATAGATGTAAACAAAACAATATAGATGTAAACAAAAGAATATAGATGTAAACTAAAGAATATAGATGTAAACAAAACAATATGGATGTAAACTAAAGAATATAGATGTAAACAAAAGAATATAGATGTAAACAAAACAATATAGATGTAAACAAAAGAATATAGATGTAAACAAAACAATATAATAAACAAAACAATATATAGATGTAAACAAAACAATATGGATGTAAACAAAAGAATATAGATGTAAACGAAAGAATATAGATGTAAACTAAAGAATATAGATGTAAACAAAAGAATACAGATGTAAACAAAACAATATAGATGTAAACAAAAGAATATAGATGTAAACTAAAGAATATAGATGTAAACAAAACAATATAGATGTAAACTAAACAATATGGATGTAAACAAAAGAATATAGATGTAAACAAAAGAATATAGATGTAAACAAAACAATATAGATGTAAACAAAAGAATATAGATGTAAACTAAAGAATATAGATGTAAACAAAACAATATAGATGTAAACTAAACAATATGGATGTAAACAAAAGAATATAGATGTAAACTAAAGAATATAGATGTAAACTAAAGAATATAGATGTAAACAAAAGAATATAGATGTAAACTAAAGAATATAGATGTAAACAAAAGAATATAGATGTAAACTAAAGAATATAGATGTAAACAAAAGAATATAGATGTAAACAAAACAATAAGAATATAGATGTAAACAAAAGAATATAGATGTAAACAAAACAATATAGATGTAAACAAAAAAAAGAATATAGATGTAAACAAAAGAATATAGATGTAAAACAAAACAATATAGATGAAAACAATATAGATGTAAACAAAAGAATATAGATGTAAACTAAAGAATATAGATGTAAACAAAACAATATAGATGTAAACTAAAGAATATAGATGTAAACAAAAGAATATAGATGTAAACAAAACAATATAGATGTAAACAAAAGAATATAGATGTAAACAAAAGAATATAGATGTAAACAATATAGATGTAAACTAAAGAATATAGATGTAAACTAAAAGAATATAGATGTAAACTAAAAAAGAATATAGATGTAAACAAAAGAATATAGATGTAAACAAAAGAATATAGATGTAAACAAAAGAATATAGATGTAAACAAAAGAATATAGATGTAAACAAAAGAATATAGATGTAAACAAAACAATATAGATGTAAACAAAACAATATAGATGTAAACTAAACAATATGGATGTAAACAAAACAATATAGATGTAAACAAAAGAATATAGATGTAAACAAAAGAATATAGATGTAAACAAAACAATATAGATGTAAACAAAAGAATATAGATGTAAACAAAAGAATATAGATGTAAACAAAACAATATAGATGTAAACTAAACAATATGGATGTAAACAAAAGAATATAGATGTAAACTAAAGAATATAGATGTAAACTAAAGAATATAGATGTAAACAAAAGAATATAGATGTAAACAAAAGAATATAGATGTAAACAAAAGAATATAGATGTAAACAAAAGAATATAGATGTAAACAAAACAATATAGATGTAAACTAAACAATATGGATGTAAACTAAAGAATATAGATGTAAACAAAAGAATATAGATGTAAACAAAACAATATAGATGTAAACAAAAGAATATAGATGTAAACAAAACAATATAGATGTAAACTAAAGAATATAGATGTAAACAAAACAATATAGATGTAAACTAAACAATATGGATGTAAACAAAAGAATATAGATGTAAACTAAAGAATATAGATGTAAACAAAAGAATATAGATGTAAACTAAACAAAACAATATAGATGTAAACTAAAGAATATGGATGTAAACAAAACAATATAGATGTAAACAAAAGAATATAGATGTAAACAAAAGAATATAGATGTAAACAAAACAATATAGATGTAAACAAAAGAATATAGATGTAAACTAAAGAATATAGATGTAAACAAAAGAATATAGATGTAAACTAAAGAATATAGATGTAAACAAAAGAATATAGATGTAAACAAAACAATATAGATGTAAACAAAAGAATATAGATGTAAACAAAACAATATGGATGTAAACTAAAGAATATAGATGTAAACAAAAGAATATAGATGTAAACAAAAGAATATAGATGTAAACTAAAGAATATAGATGTAAACTATACAATATGGATGTAAACAAAAGAATATAGATGTAAACAAAAGAATATAGATGTAAACAAAAGAATATAGATGTAAACAAAACAATATAGATGTAAACAAAAGAATATAGATGTAAACTAAAGAATATAGATGTAAACAAAACAATATAGATGTAAACTAAAGAATATAGATGTAAACAAAAGAATATAGATGTAAACAAAACAATATAGATGTAAAGAATATAGATGTAAACAAAAGAATATAGATGTAAACTAAGAGAATATAGATGTAAAAAAGAATATAGATGTAAACAAAACAATATAGATGTAAACAAAAGAATATAGATGTAAACAAAAGAATATAGATGTAAACAAAACAATATGGATGTAAACTAAAGAATATAGATGTAAACAAAAGAATATAGATGTAAACAAAACAATATAGATGTAAACAAAAGAATATAGATGTAAACTAAACAATATGGATGTAAACAAAAGAATATAGATGTAAACTAAAGAATATAGATGTAAACAAAAGAATATAGATGTAAACTAAAGAATATAGATGTAAACAAAAGAATATAGATGTAAACTAAAGAATATAGATGTAAACAAAAGAATATAGATGTAAACTAAAGAATATAGATGTAAACAAAAGAATATAGATGTAAACAAAAGAATATAGATGTAAACTAAAGAATATAGATGTAAACTAAAGAATATAGATGTAAACTAAAGAATATAGATGTAAACAAAAGAATATAGATGTAAACTAAAGAATATAGATGTAAACAAAAGAATATAGATGTAAACAAAAGAATATAGATGTAAACAAAAGAATATAGATGTAAACAAAAGAATATAGATGTAAACTAAAGAATATAGATGTAAACAAAAGAATATAGATGTAAACTAAAGAATATAGATGTAAACAAAAGAATATAGATGTAAACTAAAGAATATAGATGTAAACAAAACAATATAGATGTAAACTAAACAATATGGATGTAAACAAAAGAATATAGATGTAAAGAATATAGATGTAAACAAAAGAATATAGATGTAAACTAAACAATATAGATGTAAACAAAAGAATATAGATGTAAACAAAAGAATATAGATGTAAACAAAAGAATATAGATGTAAACTAAAGAATATAGATGTAAACAAAAGAATATAGATGTAAACTAAAGAATATAGATGTAAACAAAAGAATATAGATGTAAACTAAAGAATATAGATGTAAACAAAAGAATATAGATGTAAAAAAGAATATAGATGTAAACAAAAGAATATAGATGTAAACAAAAGAATATAGATGTAAACAAAAGAATATAGATGTAAACTAAAGAATATAGATGTAAAAAGAATATAGATGTAAACTAAAGAATATAGATGTAAACAAAAGAATATAGATGTAAACAAAACAATATAGATGTAAACTAAACAATATAGATGTAAAACAAAAGAATATAGATGTAAACTAAAGAATATAGATGTAAACAAAAGAATATAGATGTAAACTAAAGAATATAGATGTAAACAAAAAAGAATATAGATGTAAACTAAAGAATATAGATGTAAACAAAAGAATATAGATGTAAACAAAAGAATATAGATGTAAACTAAAGAATATAGATGTAAACTAAAGAATATAGATGTAAACTAAAGAATATAGATGTAAACTAAAAGAATATAGATGTAAACAAAAGAATATAGATGTAAACTAAAGAATATAGATGTAAACTAAAGAATATAGATGTAAACTAAAGAATATAGATGTAAAAAAGAATATAGATGTAAACTAAAAGAATATAGATGTAAAAAAGAATATAGATGTAAACTAAAGAATATAGATGTAAACTAAAGAATATAGATGTAAACTAAAGAATATAGATGTAAACAAAAGAATATAGATGTAAACAAAAGAATATAGATGTAAACTAAAGAATATAGATGTAAACAAAAGAATATAGATGTAAACTAAAGAATATAGATGTAAACAAAAGAATATAGATGTAAACTAAAAGAATATAGATGTAAACTAAAGAATATAGATGTAAACAAAAGAATATAGATGTAAACTAAAGAATATAGATGTAAAAAAGAATATAGATGTAAACAAAAGAAATATAGATGTAAACTAAAAGAATATAGATGTAAACTAAAGAATATAGATGTAAACAAAAGAATATAGATGTAAACAAAAAGAATATAGATGTAAACTAAAGAATATAGATGTAAACAAAAGAATATAGATGTAAACTAAAGAATATAGATGTAAACAAAAGAATATAGATGTAAACTAAAGAATATAGATGTAAACAAAACAATATAGATGTAAACTAAAGAATATAGATGTAAACAAAAGCCTTTTCACAAGCACACAAAATAAGGGTGAACCAAACGATTGAAATAAATTAATAGCCATAGAAACTTACAATTAGTTACAAATGCTCCAGCGAAGAATCCACACTAACCCTTGAAAAAAATATGGACAAAAACAAAAAGCACCAAACATTGAATCGAACGAATAGAACAAACCGACAGTCATAGAAAAATTCACTAATTATGAACACTATGACAAAGGATCTAGTGTTGGCATGAACAGTAAATAACTTAAGATATTTTAACGACTTGCTGTATGATTAAACGACAGTGCTAATCACCAGTAAACTTCACATAATATGTATATATATATACATATATTGCACAATTATTGTTAATAGACTTCAATTGTTATGACTGTATCGTTCGTGTGTTTGTTTTTTAATTTCGCGCAAAGCTACTTGAGGGCCATTTGCGCTAACCGTCCCTAATATAGCAGTGTAAGACTAGAGGGAAGGCAGCTAGTCATCTCACCGATCGCCAACTCTTGGGCTACTCTTTTACCAACGAATAGTGGGATTGACCGTCAAATTATAACGCCCTAACAGCTGAAAGGACGAGTATGTTTGGTGCGACGGGTAATCAAATCCGTAACCATCAGATTACGAGTCGAACGCCTTCACCCACCTGGCCATGCCGGGCCGGACTGTATCGTGAAATAAGCTATAGTTATAAAACTGGTAAGTTTTGGTGATTCTCAAGATTAAAAAAAAAATCATTCTATCACGGTAGCTTTTTTATTATAATTCTATATTGTTTTATATCTACTTTAGTAGATTTATTCGTGTCATGCAATATTTCAACCTTTCAACCAGGTGTGGCTACTACCTCATTCCTAGAAAAGTTCTATAATAACTCTAACAGAGCTCTCGATGAAAATACTCTATAAGCATTTTATTAGTTGACAGGCCCTTAATAGGCATCAAATTCTAAGTGTCTTGAGCGTTTCCATGGTTGAATACAGAATATATATACACAGAACACACCGAAGTGCTCTGTTTATGTTACTGCAGACTTCTGAAGATATGTCTTCAAACACTGATACGAGTAAAATATATTTTATTCGGCTTTGCAAGAAACAGTTACATAATACACTAATTAGCATACTGCAACAGTACCTCATTAAAAACAGAATTTCTAAATAATACAAAAGAATTCCAATTGCAGATACCGAAATATACAAGTCCCCTTGTGTTAGGCCTAAGATTAGTTAAGCCTTTTTTCAAAGCAGCTTATATCAATAAAGAGATAAATTAACACTGTAACTTGTGTAAGATTTTGTTTAAGTTTAGTTAAGAGTTAAACTTTAACCTACTTAACACTATCAATATAGAAACTTACAATGTTATTATACGATCTAATGTTAGACCTTTTTGAAACCTTTTAAGGTGTTGTCGTACGCGGATTTGGATATCAAGGTGTGTGCACCTTTTGAGGACAGATAAAAAACTCAGTATTATTACAATAGATTAATGGATAAGTAAAACCATTTATTGTTTTAACCTATTGAGCGTGATCGCTTTCAACGCGCACGGAATTTTTGCAGCCGTACACCGTACACAACACAATCACGTTCAATCGGTGGAGGAGGACAGTACCTTATACAGCGAATCAGCAGTCAATATGTTCAAACCTTCGTTTGAGAAATAAACGTTTATCTTTGACAATTTTAGAAAAGACTGTTTGTTTTAGAACAAGCCACATTAAGACACCTGCTGTGCCCATCTTAGGGAATCGAATGCCGGAGTTTAGTGCTGTAAGTTCGCGAAGTTACTGGTCTCCCACTCGGATGACGCTTTAAAGACGATGTTTTTTTGTGTTGTTTTTTTTTTGAAAGAGTAGTGAGTTCGACAATTGTCGTTATAATTCACGAATTAAACTTCCTGCTTGAACTACTGAATAATATAGTGATATCTGAACTCGAGCGACACGTAAATATTGTGATAACACGTTAATAGGAAAGACTAAGTTTCGTTTGTTTTTTAATTTCGCGCAAAGCTACACGAGGGCTATCTGCGCTAGTCATTCCTAGTTTAGCAGTATACGACTAGAGGGAAGAAAGATAATCATCACCACCCACCGCCAACTTTTGAGCTACTCTTTTACCAACGAATAGAGGGATTGACCGTCACATCATAACGCCCTACAGCTGAAAGGGTATGACGGTATAGACTAACAGCTATAAACATAGAAGTGCTAGTATTACATGTGATATGTAATACTATGTTTTCAGGGGCGAGAAATAATGTACTGAACCTGTAGAGAAATGATAAACAATGTTATATAGGGTCATACGTTGGTTATTTAGCACCTAGATACTTATACTGACGCTAATATACAACAAATCTCGAAGCGCATCCTCCTCTTAACGCATTCAGATTGATTTCACAATCAAATCACATTTATCAAAATCCTCAACAACCTGGTTGCTTTTTTTCTCTTCTCTCATTCCACACAACAAATAGATAAATTTCTTCCTATGAATAAAATATGAACTGTTATACAAAAGAAATAAACGCAGGACCGAGCATAGCATCATACGATATCTGTGGTTTTTAATGTCTCCATGTGATCTCATCTCTTACACGATCACTCTATTTACTTCGACATTTATTTTACGATTAAACGAGTGGTACAAATCTCCAATTCTTTACGTTTCTGTTCGAAGGTTTTTTTTTCCCCTCCAAACTGTACAGTATTGAACTGTTACTCTGTCTAATGCTAATACGATCCAGAAATTTCATTCTATCATTGAAGTCAGAAGGGAAATCAGATGGTGTTCAATAAAAACGTGTGTTCTTATTCATATAACAGTGTGCAGTTTTACGTTGATGTCTGATTTATGCAAAGTTTTTTTTATTAGTGTCAACTAAATCTGAACCGTGTGTGATCGATACTTGCCAATATAAGGTATCAATATGACAATTTTCTAGCAACTTATTAAATTGTTTATTTAATCATTTCTTTTCTCGCCAATGTTGTGGCTTTAGAGGTTGAAGAACAGGTAAACAATAGGGTTCTAGCTGGTTGAAAGACAAAATATATTAGCTATTCTCGCGATGTACTCTTCTTCCAACAAACTCATGTTTTCTGAAGGGTTTGGTTTTTCAGTTCATAGGCAACAAGGCGTACAGAGAGTTTGTTTATGATCATATATACACAGCTTAGTAAAATCTGACCTCTGGTGTTCCAATTTATCGTTCAGACAAGCTGTAAGATATATACTGGTCATAAACAAACCCTTGAGAAAACATGGATCAAACATAAACAGCTTCGTAAAATCTTACCTCTAGTGTTCCAGTTGATCGTTCAGACAAGCTGTAAAATACATACTGGTCATAAACAAACCCTTCAGAAAACATGGATCAAACATAAACAGCTTAGTAAAATCTGACCTCTAGTGTTCCAGTTTATCGTTCAGACAAGCTGTAAGATACATACTGGTCATAAACAAACCCTTCAGAAAACATGGATCAAACATAAACAGCTTAGTAAAATCTGACCTCTAGTGTTCCAGTTATCGTTCAGACAAGCTGTAAGATACATATTGGTCATAAACAAACCTTTCAGAAAACATGGATCAAACATAAACAGCTTCGTAAAATCTGACCTCTAGTGTTCCAGTTTATCGTTCAGACAAGCTGTAAGATACATACTGGTCATAAACAAACCCTTCAGAAAACATGGATCAAACATAAACAGCTTAGTAAAATCTGACCTCTAGTGTTCCAGTTGATCGTTCAGACAAGCTGTAAGATACATACTGGTCATAAACAAACCCTTCAGAAAACATGGATCAAACATAAACAGCTTAGTAAAATCTGACCTCTAGTGTTCCAGTTTATCGTTCAGACAAGCTGTAAAATACATATTGGTCATAAACAAACCCTTCAGAAAACATGGATCAAACATAAACAGCTTAGTAAAATCTGACCTCTAGTGTTCCAGTTGATCGTTCAGACAAGCTGTAAGATACATACTGGTCATAAACAAACCCTTCAGAAAACATGGATCAAAACATAAACAGCTTAGTAAAATCTGACCTCTAGTGTTCCAGTTTATCGTTCAGACAAGCTGTAAAATACATATTGGTCATAAACAAACCCTTCAGAAAACATGGATCAAACATAAACAGCTTAGTAAAATCTGACCTCTAGTGTTCCAGTTATCGTTCAGACAAGCTGTAAGATACATATTGGTCATAAACAAACCTTTCAGAAAACACGGATGAAACATAAACAGCTTCGTAAAATCTGACCTCTAGTGTTCCAGTTTATCGTTCAGACAAGCTGTAAGATACATACTGTCATAAACAAACCCTTCAGAAAACATGGATCAAACATAAACAGCTTAGTAAAATCTGACCTCTAGTGTTCCAATTTATCGTTCAGACAAGCTGTAAGATACATACTGGTCATAAACAAACCTTTCAGAAAACATGGATCAAACATAAACAGCTTAGTAAAATCTGACCTCTAGTGTTCCAGTTTATCGTTCAGACAAGCTGTAAGATACATATTGGTCATAAACAAACCCTTCAGAAAACATGGATCAAACATAAACAGCTTAGTAAAATCTGACCTCTAGTGTTCCAGTTTATCGTTCATAACAGGTTTAAGGTGTATATCGACTGCTAATAACATGGTGAATACAAACCTCTAATGCCTAAACTTTAAGCCCAGACGATTATAAAGTACATACAGCATGCAAAGATACCAGAGTATCCGGCTACATTTTAAATAGTTTAGCATCCAACAGCTGTGTTTATTCTTCCAGAAAAACAGATTTTGAAACATCAGTTTAAAGTGTTATTTAATAAATTAACAAAAACAAACATACGTGAGATCTAGCTAGTGTAGGGTGATAAAAGTTATTTAAATGTTACTTGACAGAATACAAACGTAAGAAAGAACAAGTGAAAAAAGTTTGAAAATATTACCTACCGAGTAACAAAAAGAAAAGTGAGAAACATTCAGATATAGGTGATAAAATTTAAATATTTACTTGAAAATTAACAAAAATCAAACGTGAGAAATAATCAGCGACTGGTGACAGAAACGCAAACATGTAAACTATTATGTTTATACATCACGTGACCCGGCATGGCCAGGTGGTTAAGGCACTCGACTCCTACACATGCACGGAGTTAAAAGGATAAACAATATGAAATAAATATTTTTCTATCAGTATAAATAATGTTGAATCCATTCGATACTTAAGTAAGTACAGTGATATTAAAAATAATCTATCAAACAGTTTATTATATCATTTATTTTGTTAATTTTTGGGCAAAGCTACTCGAGAATTATCTGTGCTAGCGAGTCGAGTAATCTAAGGGTCGCCGGTTTAAATCCCCGTTACACCGAATATGCTCGCCATTTCAGCCGTGGGGGCGTTATAATGTTATGGTCAATTCCATTATTCGTTGGTAAATGAGTAGCCCAAGAGTTGGTGGTGGGTGGTGATGACTAGTTGCCTTTCCTCTAGTCTTACATTGCTAAATTAGAAATGGCTAGCGCAGATAACCTTCGTGTAGCTTTGCGCAAACTTCAAAAACAAACAAACATCACGAAAGAATGTATGATGTATGAAGGCAGTTTAAATGTTAATGTACTGCGTCTGTCTAGAATATTTTTGAACAACGTTTCGAGTTGCTAGGGCAGACCTTTCAAGTGTACTTTCCTCTATCTAATACTTCTCTCAAACGAGTTTCTGTGTCCTCTTCAGCTCTGCTATGTTTGAATGATAATAATAAAAAAACAAACACCTGAAACCTCTAGGTGGCGCTCTTGTCAGCGGATTCTGATTGATTAATTTTTGTTGTCTTTGTGCTTTTCTTGTAGCAAAGCTTCATCGGGCTATTTACTTGAGTCCACCGAGAGAAATCGAAACTCTAATTTTAGCGTTGTAAATACGTAGTTTACTGTAGTACAGCGGGGGACATTAATTTTCTTCTATAATTCCTTCAGTAACTCTAATACTTTATATAAATTATACGTACGTATATAAAATATTCAAAAAAAAAATCCTGGATAAGAGAACTAAAAAAGTACCCATATATAAAGATAATATATTCTTATGATTAAACAAAACAAATATTATTTTTTGCTAACTTATTTACATCCAACATTAAAATAAGTTCGTAAATGCGCCCTCTTCAATTTTTAAACAGATACTTAAGTTCTTTCTTTTGTGTGCTTAAAACATGTAAAACAATTATTTTTCTTCTTCATTTTATATTTTCTAGTTGGTCTTACCGTTTATTTAAAATAGATTTTATGTCTTTTATCTCCTAATTTCTTGAACTGAACATATATCGTAAGTATTAATTCAGATTTTTATCATCTTTTTAAATGTCAGCATCTAAGATAACCTTTCAATTTTCACAATCAAAAGATTAAAAATTTATTTACAACAGCAAACTGATACCAATTTTCTTTACAATATGGAAAATTTTAGGGTTATTGTTACATTAAAATAACCTATAAACTAAGAAACTCATAACACTTTTTTTTCAATATGGAAAATTTTAGGGTTATTGTTACATTAAAATAACCTATAAACTAAGAAACTCATAACACTTTTTTTTCAATATGGAAAATTTTAGGGTTATTGTTACACTAAAATAACCTATAAACTAAGAAACTCATTCCACTTTTTTTTCCAATATGGAAAATTTTAGGGTTATTGTTACATTAAAATAACCTATAAACTAAGAAACTCATTCCACCTTCTTTTTTTTTCCAAGGTGTAGGACTTTACACATGCACGGACTTAAAAGGATAAACAATATGAAATAAATATTTTTCTATCAGTGTAAATAATGTTAAATCTATTCGATACTTATGTAAGTACAGTGGTATTAAAAAATAATCTATCAAACAGTTTATTATATCATTTATTTTGTTTATTAAATTTTTGGGCAAAGCTACTCGAGGATTATCTGTGCTAGCGAGTCGAGTACTCCGAGTACCAACTAATGCCAGATTTAAATGTATTTTCACTTAACCCTTCATGTATTTTCGTGCACATCAAAGCTGGTAGCTCAAATAAACACCAATAAACGCGCCAATAATTAATTTAATCATTTGTATAACTCCACGATTATAAACCTAATCAGATAAAGTTATTATAATTAGTCATAAGAAAGAGAGGGATGGAACTTAATTTGCTCATAAAAGTTAAAAATATTTAACTCAATTTCTCATCTTAATATCATACACTGCTTAAATATGTACATTTTAAAAATAAACGTGTCGATCAAAAAAAAATAACATCACGCTCGAGACAGTGACATGAGAAGAAAATAAACATTTTTACTTGGTTTGAGAGAAAAATAGTTAAACATAAGCCCCACAGTGGCTCAGCGGCGTGAAAACATAAAAAGATTATCCTATTTTACAGCTTTGCACTCGACAACAAAAATACTAGTTAAATATAAAATTATAATACACTTACAAAAATATAGAGGTCACTAAAAGACGTTAAATCTTCGAAGATCTTTCTACCTTGTTTTTATAACATTTTCATCCAATTGTTTCTTTGTTACCAAAATGTGTCGGGGGCCTTGGCTTTAAAATCTTTTAACTGTTCATTACCCCAGTAAGGGACTGATTATTAATACGGTTGAGAAATCAAATTATTATACAATTTATTGGTATTATACGACAGATACAAAATTATGCAGTAGAATTAATATCGAAACTTAATGGTAAGCATTGTGGCATTTCTGATTTAGAGAGATAATGACACACACGTAAACTACTTTTCATAATAAAATGGTCGAAGATATGATTGTTTGTGTGTTTTTGAATTTCGCGCAAAGCTACACGAGCGTTATCTCCGCTAGCCGTTCTTAATTTAGCAGTGTAAGGCTAGAGGGAAGTCAGCTAGTCATCACCACCCACTCCCAACTCTTGGGCTACTCTTTCACCAACGAATAGAGGGATTGACCGTCATATTATAACATCCCGATGGCTGGGAGGGTGAGCACGTTTGGTGTGACAGGGATTCGAACCTGCGGCCCTCAGATTGTGAGTCGAGCGCCTTAACCACCTGGAAGAAATGACCCAGAATTATTGTTATTGTACTTTGCGCTATAGACTTTCATGTATTTTAGTTTGAAGATTGTGAAAGCAAAGTAAAAATTATTTTAAAAGTAAAACTGATATTAAAATATGACAAAGCAGATCGACGAACACACTAATAAGACCTTTAAGATTTTATTTATTTTTAAATACAGAATACATGTTTATCTATTCAGTAGCATTAGAATTTAGATACACTGTGAGAATATAAAAATTATTATAGGAACAAAAAAAAATATTCAATCTGAGATGAGTGTTGAAAAAAAAAAGATTTTTCCATACACTAAATCAACTTGACTCGTAATCTGAGGGTCGCGGGTTCGAGTCTCCGTCACACCAAACATACTCGCTCTTTCAGCCATGGGGGCGTTATAATGTTACAGAGTAGTGATGACTAGTCTTACACTGCTAAACTAGGGACGGCTAGCACAGATATCCCTCGTGTAGCTTTGCGCGAAATTTAATAAACAAACAAACACTAAATCAAAATAACTAATAATCATGCAAAGAGCCCAATACTCGTCCGTTGCTAGCGGCAGCGTATCACGCGCTAGGTTGTAAGATACGTTGGTTTTCAACAAAGTACTCTGAACTAATGTTGTGAAGAAGACCGAGTGAAAGGACATTCTTTAAACGTATAAATATATGGTGCTGACGTAGCATCCTCCGACTTCCATTCGTTCTAACAATCTCGAGGACAGTATTACAATATATCTGAATTATAAGTTTACGGAATAGTCAAGCATGTAATAAAAAAAAAAAAAAAAAAAAGAGTTGAAAAAAAAAGAGTTGAAACACCTTATCCATGAGGTCACACCAGACCCCCTGTACTTACATTTTACGTAAACTAGAAACACTGAGATATGCATTGTAATGATACATTTTTTTGCTTGTTACCTGATATAGTTTACTTTCAAAGACATAAAATATAGTTTCTTTCTGAACCTTTCTTGGACGGATAAAGACACACTGGTGTATGACAATTCTTTCCTCCATTCGTATGTACAGAGAGCTCAAGAAATAGAATACAAATTTATAAGAACAGCAAAAATATTTGTTTTGTTGAATGTCGCACAAAGCTACCACAGGGTTATCTGCGCTAGCCGCCCCTGATTTTTAAGTCATAGACTGGAAGGAAGACAGTTACTGCCACCACTTGTCAAATCTTAAGCTACTTTTTTTTACCAGCGAATAGTGGAATTAATTGTCACATTATAACGTTCTCACGGCTCAAAGGGCGAGCGGTTCAGTATGGCCAGGTGGTTAAGGCACTTGAATCGTAACCTGAGGGTCTCGGGTTCAAATCCCCATCGCAACAAACATACTCGCCCTTTCAGCCATGGGGGCCTTATAATGTTACGGTCAATCCCGCTATTCGTTGGTAAAAGAGTAGCCCAACAGTTGGCGGTGGGTAGTGATGACTAGCTGCCTTCCCTCTAGTCTTACACTGCCAAATCAGGGACGGCTAGCGCAGATATCCCTCGTCTAGCTTTGCGCGAAATTTAAAAAACAAACAAACAAATAAAGGGTAAACACGTTCGGAAACGAGTTTCCATCCTGCGACCTGAACATTGCGAGTGGAGTGTCCTATGTATTATTACAATGCAAGGCTATTGTTTAACGTTTTCATACAGTATAATTGTATTTCTTATTTAAATGGCTATAAATTGTTACATCACGTAGAAAGTTCAGAGCCACTGGTAATTTTAGACTATTTAAATTGCAGTATATGCTTTACATGAACATAAAATTCAAAAACAGAACCGTGGTTAGTTTTAGAAATATGTCTAAATACAGCAGTAAAACAAAGTCACATATGTAACACCAATTCCTGTCATATGATCAGCAGACTTAACACAGGGATGACTAAACCTAAACCCCGACCGTTTAGTTTGTTTTGAATTTCGCACAAAGCTACTCGAGGGCTATCTGTGCTAACCGTCCCTAATTTAGCAGTGTAAGACTAGAGGGAAGGCAGCTAGTCACCACCACCCACCGCCGACTCTTGGGCTACTCTTTTACCAACGAATAGTGGGATTGACTGTCACATTATAACGCCCCCACGGCTGGAGGGCGAGCATGTTTGGTGCGACCGGGATTCGAACCCGAGTCCCTCAGATTACGAGTCGAACACCTTAACCCACCTGGCCATGCCGGGCCCCGACCGTTTAGGCTGTTTTATGTTTTGGTATTGTTCAGGTAAACAGTCCACCTAAAATAATAACCACCACCCCTTAAAGCTTCAAAATTAAACTCAATATCGACTCGCATTAATTTCGTTGTCATGGTTATAAACATACGATCATTTATTTCAACGTAATGAGTAATTAGTGACTGAAATGTTTATCATAACTATTAGTTATTAATTAATTACGAGATAGTTCATATGATCTTTTTCGGCTTCTTATAAGTTGCTTTTGCAGGGGTCTCGTGTAAAGGAATGTGTGTGATGACCATGTTTACCATCCTGAATATTTCTGTGATAGAGGCAAGTCTCACATTAACTTGGCTAGACTATTGTCCGAGTAGGACATCATTCAACTAATTATTTGATGTTTTCGGGAAAAATATCCATTATTTGCTGAACGTTCCATGTTACGTCGATTGTGTTCCCAGTTAGACAGTATCATCTGTCTTTCTTTTTCCTCTGAATAAGGTTCACGTCTCATTAGTTCAACGTTATCTAATTTTTATCCATGACCTTATTCTTCGACAACGATGGGCTATTAAAGATATTTTGGCATTAAAGTCTCGTACATTTATCGTGATTCTTGGTTCTGGTCCTTTTGCTTGTCTGAGAGATATTGTAAATGATTTCTTCACTGCATCGGGTACTTGAGTAATTAGGCCCGGCATGGCCAGGTGGTTAAGGCGTTCGACTCGTAATCCGAGGGTCGGGGGTTCGAATCCCCGTTAGACTAAACATGTTCGCCTTTTCACCCGTGGGGGTGTTATAACGTGACGGTCAATCCCATTACTCGTTGGTAAAAGATTAGCCCAAGAGTTGACGGTGGGTGGTGATGACTAGCTGCCTTCCCTCTAGTCTTACACTACTAAATTAGAAACGGCTAGCGCAGATAGCCCTCGTGTAGCTTTGCGTGAAATTGAAAAACAAACAAAAAATACTCTGAGTAATTTAGTGTAAAATAACTACGATTTTACTGTCCTGTACGTGCGAGTTTTCTTGGAGCAAGCCACAACGGGCTATCTGCTGAGCCCACCGAGGGGAATCGATCCCCTGATTTTAGCGTGGTAAATCCGTAGACATACCGCTGTACCAGCGAGGGTCTTACTGGGCTGGCTTTAAAGTTTTAGGGACATTTAACGTAAAACAGCACATGTTTCAGATGTATTTGGTTGTCAAGAGAAACTAACTTTTTTATTTATTTTTTGTCGAGTTTTATCGACGTTTAGGTTCATCAGCAGATACGCAATCTGCTGAGGAAAGTTACTCGATATAAAACAAAGTTGTATCTCACAAAATCGCTTCGGTTGAATGCTTTGTTCCACCAAGTTAAACCTTCTCGGTATGAAATAGAACTCTGCAAAAATCAAACCTACTTGGTATACACTGTGTATTTCAATTAGACAAAGCCTTCTTGACAGAAAGTACATCTCTACAAAAATCAAACCTCATGGTACGTTACGTATTTCTATTAGAAAAAAAAACCTTTTTGGTAAGAAATACATATCTACAAAAATTAAACCTATTAGTAGACCACGTATTTCTGTTAGATAAAGCCTTCTAGTTACGAAAAGCAACCCTAAAAAATTCACACCTACTTGGTATATTCTGTATTTATATTAAACAAGGATTCCTGGTATGAAACATATCTCTACAAAACAAATTTACTTGGAACACTGTGCCCAAATTCTTCGTATAAAATATGTATTTCGAAGTTCTGCATATTTAAGCCTATAAACTTAAATTTCTAGTTTTAGTTATTTTTACCAGCCTTTTGATTTATTTCTGTTCGTTATCATAGTCTAATGCAGAAAACACATTTTGTATTTTTAAGTTTGAAAATAATCTTTAACACGTTCTTTAATGACCAACTGATTACAGGTTGTAGATGCATGTTGTAAAACACGGGAAGTTTCTTGTCATTTGCAAAATTCGACTGTATCCTCACACGAACACCATATCGCCAAACTGATGTAACGGCTTCCAAACTTGGATATTGGTAGATTACATTGGACATCGTGAATTTTGTCTTCGAAAACAAAACAGGTTTTATTATTCTTCAAGATTTAACGCGTCCATCAGAATCTAGGGGGTGTATTTATGCTGAAATATCAAAAGTAAGTACATTCCGGGAACTCAAAAGAGGGCACACCTTTTCGAGACAAGTTTTCGTTTGTTAAATGATAAGTGAAATACAACATCTTTAAGTCTCCACACTAGCTGGTACTAAAGTCTACTCAAGGGAATTAAATTCAGTATGTGTATCCACTTTTTCAGCTTCATTAATTTAGCAGTTGCCAACCTTCTATGCTTCTGTTTAGTTTTCAACTGAGATACGATAAAGAAGGTAGAAGCATCACTGTAGTCAGTAGTAGGATTAGTTAACACGAACACTTTGAAAGCAGCCACAGGAGTAACATTGTAATCGGTTTGCTGCACAGTATCTACTAAGGTAATTCTAAACGGTTCATGAATATACCTCTCTGTGTGTCATTTGAAGACTTTCACACTATTTGTGTTTGGCTGTTAAGCTAGTGATGCGCTGACGGATTCCAGTCATCTTACCATTTAAAATCACTTCACGCAGCCCTAAAGAGTGCGAGAAATGCCTTTTATTTACCCAATAAAAATGTCCAAAACATTTCAGTTCAAATTTTTAACAAACCGGATTGAGTAGATTTATTTTTTTAGACAAAAATATCCCCTAGTGGTTCGTTAAAGGCTTGTAAAAAAATGCACATCTATTTAAATTCCTTGTAGAAGTTCTCAATGTTCGATCCATGTACACCAATGAAAGGTAAAACCGTATGAACTTCTCTCTTAAGCACTGTCTTACAGAATTGGAAACTTCAGGCAAACAATCTTTAAAAAAACCTTTTCCAAAATAAATTAAAAATTAATTTTTCTTTAGAAATTTGCTGATATTGTCCACATTTTGCTCGTTTGTTTTGAATTTCACGTGAAGCTACACGAGGGTTATCTACGTTACCCCTCCCTAATTTAGCAGTGAAAGACTAGAGAGAGGACAGCTAGTCACCACCGCCTTTTAGGCTACTCTTTTACCAACAAATATTGAGATTGACCGTTACATCATAACTTCTTGCTTAAATGAAAGTGGATTATTTAACTAAGTGATAAGTCTTATAGATAAAGTTTCTAATCACGTCATCTTTGAATATCTATGGGATAGCACTATTTCGATTAAAATACAAATGTGAAAACGTAGGTTCAGGATAAACCTTATGATAAATATGATCCACAAAAATATTTCTAATGAAGGTATCCAAAACTACCTACCCAACTAGTACAGCGGTAAGTCTACGGATTTACAACGCTACAATTAGGGGGTTCGATTCCCCTCGGTGGTGGACTCGGCAGATAGACCGGTGTGGCTTTGTCAGAAAAAAACAAACAAATCTCAAAATGTTAACTTTTTTTTTCTGTTGCGTTTTCACAATAAACATTATACATTTTTAAATGTTTACTATTTAGGGTATTACAAGTATTCACATACTGAAATTTCTCAAAAAATACAAAAATCTTATCCACATTCCTGTTACGCAAAAAGAGATTTAAAAAAAAACTGGCATTATGAACATACTATTCACGACTGGATCCAAAACTCGAACCTATATCTACCGAACCTTTCTGTTCAAATATTTTATTATAAAAATTTAAATGCAGTTTTCCCGTTGTTTCCATCAACTTCTTATAACAGTTATTTCAAGACATGTTAAGGACAGCTTTCCCTATCGCCACAAAGTAAGTCAATACAAATATTAATCACTTTTCAAATGTAGGCGAGGCGGGGCAGGATGGGGCGTTAGTCTTTTTTTTTTCAACAGAGTAGCGTTTCCCAAAGTGTGGGGCGTACCTCCAAAGAGCGCATGTGACCTTCTTTTGGAGGTGAGCGATTAGGAGAGACAATGGTGCAATAGCATGCAATTAAGCTAATAATATATTATTTGTTAATGAAGATAATAATTACTTACAACAACACAAACAGCATTTTAATGGATATCAGTGTACTACATTTCGTCACTTAACTCGTTCTTTCACTCATCAAATTGGGGAAGGGACACACAAAACAAATATTTACTAAAGGGGGTGCGTGGGTGACAAAAGTCTATAATAAGCTGGAGTAGACTGAGAATTATCACATACTGTTTACTATATTTTAGTTTCACGGACATTATCCTCGCTGAGACACATTATTAAGGGTTTGTTTTTTTGGAAATTCACGCAAAGCTACACGAGGGCTATCTGCGCTAGCCGTTTTTAATTTAGCAGTGTAAGACTAGAGGGAAGGCAACTAGTCATCACCACCCACTGACAACTCTTGGGCTACTCTTTTACCAACGAATAGTGGGATTGACCATCACTTATAACGTCCCCATGGCTGAAAGGGCAAACATATTTGGTGTGACGGGAATTCGAACCCGCGACCCTCGGATTACGAGTCGAGTGCCTTAATCACCTGGCCATGCCGGGCCCCTCATGAAGGGAAGTTGTTTGTTTGTTCAGAACAGACGTTTAAGAAAGTATATCTCTGATTTGTTTGTTTGTTTTGGAACTTCATGCAAAGCTACACCAGGGTTATCTGCGCTAGCTGTCCTTAATTTAGCAGTGTAAGAGTAGAGGGAAAGGCAGCTATTCGAAGGCAGCAGATCCGAATCTTCGTCATACCAAACATGCTCGCACTTTCAGCCATGGTTACGTTATAATTTACCGTCGTTGGTAAGAGATTAGCCCAAGATTGGCAGAGAATGGAGAGTGACTAGTTTCCTTCCTTCTAGTCTTACACTGCTAAATTAGGGAAGGCTAGTGCAGGTAGCCCTCGTGTAGTTTTGCGCGAAATTCAAAAACCAAAAACCAGGTTGAGATTAAACGCATCAGCACGATTACAACAATATTTACATCATTTTACTTTCGTGCCCTTGACGACAAGAAGCAAAGCGATACACGTGTAATTTTCGAGAGGGATTCCTGGTGATTAAAAGTTTCTGCTACACTTGTAGAGAGAAGGGACAGATATGTATGTATATACGTCAACAGAAGGGCTCACGAGAAAATGCGTTTTTGTTATATCACAGCGAGAAAAGTCTATAAAGGGACTTCTTACATTCTTTTCAAACCAATAACAGAACACGATAAAAGATATAAACAGATGTAAGCGTCATATTATTTAAATTACTTCTCTCTCCACAGACGATTTAAGTTTTCTTTTTAAGTTCACGCAAATCTAACAAAGGTTATTTGCGCTAGTCGACCCTAATTTAGCAATGAAAGACTAGAGTAAAGACAGATAGTCATCACTACCCACAGCCAACTCTCGGGCTAGGCTTTTACCAACGAGTTATGGAAAGAATTATCACATAATGACACACCTACGGTTGAAAGGATAAGCAAGTTTTGTGGTACAGGGATTCGAACACGCGACCCTGAGATTGTGAGTTGAGCACCATGTCCATGTCGGGCCAGGACTTCTGTGATAAACATCTGGTACAACTCACGTAATGTCTCATGGAATATCGTTATTTTAGTAGTGATGGACTTGAGAAGAGCTAAAACAAATGTGTCTCTTTTCTATAATCTGTTTATTAAAGCCTTGACAAAACTATATATTTCCACGCAACGCATATCCCAAATATTGCTTAACTTTTTTCCATGTTGGCCTATCCTCAACGTATATCAGTAACTAGACCTCAGAGCTTAGCAACATACTTCACTTCTTCACCGGTAGAGGCTCTGCAACCGTTGCTCTTCGTTGTTGTTTTTATACGTTATTTCTAATCACATTTATATTCGTAGTAATCAACCCAAGGAAATAAGGTCAGTGGGGATTTCCTAATTCACTGTCGCTACGGCCAGAAGGCAGTAATTTTTAAATTTTAGAACATATTTCCGGTGCCAATTAATTAATAATTCCCTGTTTCTGTGAACAATATACCGGATTACTCATTAATTCTTTTTTCTAACTACTGCTGATTATTAATGTTTAAACGACGAGATGATGACGCACTGTGTTCGTGCTTACACTCATCTAGCCACTGAGCATGCTCTATACAATTTACTCTTTTATTATAGGCCTGGTATGGCCAGGTGGGTTCAGGCATTCGACTCGTAATCTGAGGGTCGCGGGTTCGAACCCCCGTCACGCCAAACATGCTCGCCTTTTCAGCTGTGGGGGCGTTATAATGTGACGGTCAATCCCACTATTCGTTGGTAAAAGAGTAGCCCAAGAGTTGGCGATGGGTGGTAGTGACTAACTGCCTTCCCTCTAGTCTTACACTGCTAAATTAGGGACGGCTAGCGGAGATAGCTCTTGTGTGGCTTTGCGCGAAATTAAAAAACAAATAAACATCTTTTATTATATTTATTCATCTCTTGGTTTACGAGTTATTTGGTCGATTCTTTTAGGATTAATTTAGGAAACGGAAAATTCATTTACAAAGCCTTTACTAAAACATATAATACTGAATGAACGTTTTATTGCGTTCGATAGAAATGAATATGAAAAAATTAAGCCTGGAATTATTCAAGGGTTGCCACCTTATCGATTTTTTTTTTCATTTCGATGTTTTCCAAAATATTTTATGTCCAAAACTACTTGTGATTCCATGACGTTAATGACCATAGAGTCCCTAATAATATAGGACTACACATAAATGTAAACAAAATGTCCATCGATATTACAGTTTACACCATTAACCTTTTATTGGGGGACCAGTTATATTCTTCATTTCTCTACTTTCAATATTGCATTGTTTTGTTGTTAGGCGCAAAGCGACTTAACGAACTATCTGTGTTCTGCTGGTTGTGAACATCGAACCTAACTTTTAGAGCTGTATGCCTTCAGATTGACTCTGGAATATTTTCTATAACGGATACGTTGAAAACTATCGAAAAATAACGAAACACCTGTTTATGATGACAGCTACACCCCGTACCAGAGTTCACGTGCTCTTAGTTTTACCGCTGAGACACCAGGGGGCCTGGCTGTTGTAACGAAATCATACCATCAGATACTGTCACATATGGAGCTCCATAGGAAGTAAACAGTACAAATACGATGTTTTTGGCCTATCTGTAGGTCCATTACGCATGCTCGTAAGTCATGATAGTTTGATAAGCGCAGGCACTGTTATTATAACAAAGAACGTAGTGCGAACAGCAGGCATGACACAACTAGAACACCAATCTGATTGTTCAGGCAACACAACTAAAATAAAATCAGGGTTGATAAAAATAACAGCATCTCAACATTTGAAACAAGTTGATCGATTGGCCAGAAATGTAGAATCACGCGCCAGTGACGTGTGCTATCACTATTTTACCTCTCTCGTCTGTTCCTAAAGTTGTAAATTAATCGGATTCTCTCCAGCGAGTAATTGAAGAGGAAATTAATTAAACGAAGAGACTTATTTAATGTCAGTATTGTCCTTAGTATAACCATTAGCTTATATCACCCGCCAAATTAATCACTAATTTGCATAATGCCGTTACCTTCTTGACAATAACTTGCTATCAAAGTTTCTTTTGAGAAAACAATTTCCACCACATATAGTGTAGTGAGAGATAGCGTAATACACGAACATGAAACATGTTGAGTTAACCCTCACGCTCACCAGTGGCACAGGGGCATGTCTGCGAACTCTCATCGCAAGAAACCGGGTTTCGATACCCGTGGTGAGCAGAGCTCAGATACTCAATCACAAAGTAGGTAACCAGCGATTTAAAAATATTTTTATTTTTAGGTTGAACAACACTTTATAAACATACAAAATGTAAAACAATTCGTCCCTAGTCATTTAATATCAACTTCTCATTAAGCAAGATAAATCCACAGATTAGGACTACAGCTCAGTCCAGTATTGGATATAATTAATTTTATATGTTGTTTTACTTTTACTTATATGAATACAGTGTATCATTACTTGGGTACCTCGACGTAATCCCAAGAACATCTAACGAGCTTGGAGCAGCTTAGGGAGTTTAGTCTGAAATCCACGTACTAAATTAATAATGTTGAATAATCTTCATAAGTATATAATAACAATCAACTGTGTACATTCAACGTTCCATCCAATACTGTTCGTAAACGTAACATTAAAAATTCGAAAGTACAATAATGAAAAATGTTTACTGAACGTTCTATTCACTAACGTTCACGAGAATACCATTAAACACACAATACACTGACTTTATAACAAAACACAAACGCCAGTGGTTTACCTCATACACTTTCGCAGCTTTCATGTTCCTTAAGTATTCTATTTAAAAGTTAATATATCCCCAGAAATACTTTGTGGCCAATGAAAACTCATTAAATTTGTTTGTTTGTTTTAAGTTTCACATGTTTGGTGCGTCAGGGATTCAGAACCTGCGACCTTCAGGTTACGAGTCGAACGCCCTAACCAGCTGGCCATGCCGGGCCGTAAATAAAGTCTTATGTTTGTTTTGAATTCCGCGCAAAGCTACTCAAAGGCTATCTGCACTAGTCGCCCCTAATTTAACAGTGAAAGACTAAAGTGAAGGCACCTAGTCATCACTACCCATCGCCAACTCTTTAGCTATTCTTTAAACAATGACTAGTGAGATAGACCGTAACTTAATAACGCCCCCACGGCTGAAAAAGCAAACATGTTTGGTGTGATGGGAATTCGAACCCGCGACCCTAAGATTATAGGTCGAGCGCCCTAACCACTTGGCCATGCCCAGTCGAAATTCCTTTCAACAGGTTCTAAAGTGTAACATCTGAAATAATGTAACATATGTTACTTTTAAACAACAGAATCGTGAAGCAGGGTGTTCTGCTACTGCAACAGAAAGCAATGTTAAGAAGATAACAAATAGTAAAAGTACTGATACTCCAGTTAAAATGGAGCCAGGTTGAGTATACTTAGAAAATAAAGTTCCAAACTTACTATGAGTGTGTCTAACAATTGCTATTTTACAACATGCCAGTGGGCAGGCAGGTGTAAGCGATACTAAATAAAGAAACAAACATAAACAAACGCAAAATTAAAGAAGCCTTACTTATGCAACAACTCAAGCCCAAAATAAACCAATACAAAGGAACACCTTTATACCTATATTAATAAATATATCCAACATCTAAGCACGCCCTCTACATTCCTACACTCAATTACGCAACCGCCTTCAAACATGTGGTCAACTACCGGTCAGTAACCCTTTCTTTCTTTGTGAACCTGACGATGACCGAAGAAGGTCGAAACGTTGTTCGCTCCTCAATATAGTGCTTTCTCTATCCATACCAGCCGTTTTTACACATATAATGACAAGTCCTATAGTAGTAGTTGACACCTATAAACGATAATTTTGAGAAAGTTCAACTAAAAAAGCCAGCCATAATGGAGGATATTAAATTGATGTAATTTAGCAAATGACGTAAAATAGTTCCTGTATTTTTGGTGCGAAGAAAGAAGGAAAAACAAGAATAAATTAATCAAAACTGTAGATTTTATATCTCATGTGTTTCTTAATGAGTTGCCTTAACATTTGGTGGAGTAAGGATTCAGTAAAGTCGATCCACTGAAAATATGTGATGGTTTGGATTACCACAGTCTAAACTTCAAAAAAGTGAGAATACAATCACTAAATTATTCAAGTTTGAATAAATACAGATTTACAACGTGTGAATTACCGTCATCTTCAATAGGTATTCGTTAAATTTACTGGCTTAATTGTACAAAAGTATTGCCAAGTAGAAAATGTAACTTGGAACTACGTTTTAGGGAGTTACATTATCGTAAAAAAATACCTGTGTTTGCTAACACGAAGCACTAATGACGTTGGAGGGGCCGAGAAAAGTACACTTTTTTGTTTTCTTCTCTCACTGCAGTAGTTTTTATGACTTGTTTTACAATGAAAACTAAAACAGTTGTGTTTATGTAATGGAAAACAGGTAATAGATAAGATTATATCATATGTTATTCACATTCGGAAAGAGTTTTGTCCAATTTTGTGAAAGTCGCATAGAACTTAAGATCAATGCACAAGTCGTTTCAGAACTATTCACGAATGAATAAATTATATTTCACCAGCTTAATATATACTGTATGTTGATTGGTGCTAAGCTAGTATGTACTGAATGTTGATTGGTGCTAAGCTAGTATGTACTGAATGTTGATTGGAGTTAAAAAGTTGCTGATAACATAACATGAAGTTTTTTAACAGTTATTTGTCGAATGAGAGTTTTATTTCTGTAAAGAAATAATTATATTATAACGGTATAATGTCCCTAATAAGGATCATTATAACGCTCCCATGCCTGAAGGGGCGAGCATGTTTGGTGTAATAAGGATTCAAACTCATGACCCTCAGATTACAAGTTGAGTGTCTTAACCATCTGGCCATGTCGGGTCTCTGAAATAAACATTTTGTGTCAATTTGTGGCTTGTTTTCATAGGAAATAATTACTTTATAAAGATCGGAAGGAGGAAAATTATTTTGTTGACAAAAACTGTATCCTTAGGGTTTCTTTTTTAAAACAATCCATGCTGGAACATGCTTTCCTTTTGGTATGGATAGCTCCTTTTAATACACCTAACTTTTGGCATTTGTCATAAAGGGATTTCCAAGGAGCATAAAGTTTAGTGTTAGTGTTTTTACAAAGTCCAGAGGTTTAGTAGCTCATGTTTATGTTTTTAACAAGAGCATTTAAAAGTGTTTCTTTGTTTGTTTTTGAATTTCACGCAAAGCTACACTAGGGCTATTTGTGTTGGCCGTCCCTAATTTAGAAGTTTAAGACTAGAGGGAAGGCAGCTAGTCATCATCACCCATCGCCGACTCTTGGGCTACTCTTTTACCAACGAATAGTGGGATTGACCGTAACATTATAACGTCCCCACGGCTGAAGGGGTGAGCGTGTTTGGTGCGACGGAGATTCGAACCCGCGACCCTCAGATTACGAGTCGAACGCCTTAACCCACTTTGCTATGTCGGGTCAGAAGTGACTATTTGTCATGCAATTTCTTTTCTACCGTGAATTTTATATTTGAAAGTATGTGGTTTGTTTGGAATTTTGCGTAAAGCTACGTGAGGGCTATCTGCGTTAGCCGTCTACAATTTAGCACAGAGTACTAGAGGAAGACAGCCAGTCATCACCACCCTCCAACTTACCATAACATTATAACGCCCCCACGGCTGAATGGGTAAACATGTTTGGTGGGATGGAGGTTCAAACCCACGACCTTCAGATTGCTAGTCATGCACCCTGGCCATGCCGGGTCAGGATTTTTGTGATAGGAAATTGATGAGAGAAAAACTCGTGAATAAAAAAAAAAATTGGAAGATTTTGCAGCAAAGAGAAACAACTTTCTTATGGTGTTTAGGCACAAAAAACGAGACCTTGAATCGTTTTGGTAACATTTCAAAGCAGCATTCCTTGCTTCAAGGAAAGGGAATTGAGTGAAAAGATTTATTAGATAAAGTGTGACTAAATTCAGAATTCGTTTTTAGGAAGGAAAAAGCATGAGAATCACATTTCGAAAATATCCAGGCGAGGATTTTTTTCCAATAAATGCTATTGAAAGCTTCGTTTGCCAAAACAATACGAAGTCAGGGAAGATCAGATTGCGGAGTTCTTGAGACAGCGCAAAGTTGAGAACTATGGGGATAGTGACGAAGGAATTCATTTATGTACCAGCAGAAACTGGTGAGATGTTGCAAACAAAATAAATAATTTTACTAACGTATCATCCATAAAAACACAGAACATTTGTCTTGTTGCCTGGTTCATGTTACTTTGTGAACAGCTAATTTGGCAATCGGCTTGCTGGCAGTTTAGTTCACCGTTGGCCCAGCATGGACACGACTCGTAACCTCAGGGTCGCGGGTCCGAATCCCTGTCGCACCAAACATGCTCGCCCTTTCAGCCGTGGTAAACTTTATAATCATGACTAATGAGAAAATATAATAGTGCACGATATTGGTCAAGCAGCACTTACGGGAGGGTCATGATATAAAGGTACACATATATCACTGTTGTCATTATCACTCGGTAATTTACAAAACGTTTGAACTTATAAGAGGACTTTAAAAAAACAAATTTTAAATTGGATTCAGAGAGCACAGCGCACATGGGTGGTTTTAGGGATTTCTTTCATAAGGAGCCGGCATTGCCTTGTGGTGAAGGCGTTCGACTCGCAATATGAGTGTCGTAAGGTTCGAATACCGGTTCGACTAAACACACTCGTCCGTTTAGTCGTGGGGCGTAATATATGTTCCGGTCAATCCATAATTCGTTCAAAAAAATAGCCAGAGTGTGTAGTGGGTGGTGATGACTAGATGCCTCTTTTAGTCATTCATTGCTAAATTAGGGACGACTAGTGCGGAGTGCACTCGTGTAGCTTTTTTTCAAAATAACATTAGTTGTTGAATAAATAATTATAATATATAAGAAAGCACATTCAAATTCAGAAAAGTAAGATTGCCCCAGCATGGTTAGGTGGATAAGGCACTCTGCTTGTAATCCGAGGGATGCGGGTTCGAATCCCACGGGTGAAAGGGCGAGCATGTTTGACGCGACGGGGATGCGAACCCGTGACCCTCAGATTACGAGTCTTAACACACTTGGCCATGTCAGATCTTTACGTTGAGAGAGACTTTGCTTTTGCAGCTCGACAATTCTGCCACGTTCAAACTCTGTCAACTTTTTAGCCTTTGCCATGTTTTTACCTAATGTAACACAGGAGATGTCAGTGAGAGATGTTGACAACGCTAATGCTTGAACACAAATGACTAAATTTCGTTACGTATTTACCGATTAACGCTTCGTTTCAATATGGTCTTAAACTTTTGACCAGCTGGTATTTAGGCTAATTTCATAGTGTTCACATTTTCCTATTAAATGCTAAAACGTTTTTATTATTTTATTTTCCCTTTTCTTATTTTCATCTTTCAGAAGCTCTACTCAAATAAGTGGTTGAGTCTAACAAGGCAAAGTGCATATTTTTTTTCTTTGTGTTCATTGGCCTTAAAATTTTGGACAGCAGCGTATTTACAGAAATGAGTAAAAGAGTTAAGAAATGTAAGTCTGGTACAGCTGTTTTCAGAAGAGAGAAATCAAGAAGTTGATTTTGTTTGTTTGGAATGAAGCACAAAGCTACACAACTGCATATCTGTATTCTGCCCACCACGAGCATCGAAACTCGGCTTCTAGCAGCGTGAATCTGTACATACACACTAGGGTTTTCAATAAGTAAAAACAAAAAAAAGAACAAAATGGCGCGCTTGTAAATGTTTGATTTCTAGTGCGTCGAAAGAAGCAACAGTTGACAGTGGATTGAAAGAGTGAAAAGAAACAGAACAGAACCAAGAATGTGGAGCGATGGTTATGTAGTTTCCGCGTTGTAGAAGAAAAAAACAGATAATCACGAGCTCGATTTCCGACATTGGTTTATAAGAATTTGAAAACATCCGATCTACCCGTGCAAGTTAAGGAATTCTTTTTATTCCTCTTAACGAAAAATCCCTGTAATACAATTTCGGAGGATAAATATTTTCAAAAAATACAAAAATATGAAAAAAATTATTACAAAACTAAGCATAGAGTCTCTGTTTTCCCTGTAAATTATTTTGTGACACCGTTACATAATGGGCTTTTTCCCTGCCAATATATTCAAATCTTCTGAAATCTCATGATAAAAGCAGTTTATACATGCCTTGTGATTTGACAGAAGATAAAAAATCAAATTCCACAGTAGATAACACAAGCTGAAACTGTCATCGCGACTGAACGTCAACATTTAATAAGATAATTATAATATTTATACGTTTTTCAGAGAGAGGAAGTAAAGCTTCTCGTGATCTGTTGATAGGTTTAATCACCTTGGAAACGAAGAAACGCAGACTGACGTCGAATCACTGGCAAGAGACTTCCCTTTCCCCTGTTTTAGGTCATTTAATAGTTGTTGTGAAAACGTTTATTTGAATACTTACTCATTGTTCATTTTGTTGGAAAGAGTAGTGTGATGGAAGAAACCTGAAATATAAGAAAGTAGTGTCATAGAAAAATGGTGTCATCTTATATTGAGCTGTACATAATTTCTCTTGGATAAGAAGTAATCTTT
>NC_134827.1:40299221-40404839 GCF_004210375.1 Tachypleus tridentatus | reverse complement strand
TTCGGTGTCTGTTTTCTCTTGTTATATCGATATTATGATAGTCAGTGTCTGTTTTATTGTTATGTTTATAACATAATCAGGTGTCTGAGTTATGTTTGTTACTATGGTTTATAAACATATTAGTCAGTGTCTGTTTTATTGTTATGTTTATAACATAATCAGTGTCCAGTCAGTTTGTATTGTTGTTACGTGTTTTGATTGTTATGTATAGGCAGTGTCAGTTCTTTTTGTTATGCAATTTATAACATTGGTGCAGACCAGTGTCTGTTTTTTTTGTTATTGTTTTATAGCACGGTCAGTGTCTGTTTTATTGTTATGTTTATAGCACGACGGTCAGTGTCTGTTTATTGTTATGTTTTATAACACGATAGTCCCTCTGTTTTATTGTTATGTTTATAGTAATGGTAGTCTTTTATTGTTAGTGTCTGTAAACATCGGTCAGTGTCTAACGTTTTCATTGTTATGTTTATACTGTCACATATTTATAACACGGTCAGTGTCTGTTTTTATTGTTATGTTTATAACTTTTGGTCAGTGTCTGTTTTTATTCTTATGTTTATAGTTTTGTCAGTGGTGTCTGTGTTTGTGTTATGTTTTATTTCACCAAATTAGGTATCTGTTATGTTTGTATGTTTATAATCAGTGTCTGTTTTTGTTGTTATATAAGTGGTGGTTTATAAACATAACTCAGTGTCTGTTTTGTTGTTATGTTTATAACACATTCAGTGTTCTGTTTTGTTGTTATGTTTATGTAATCATAATCAGTGTCTGGTTTTTGTTGTTATGTTTATAACATAGTCAGTGTTCTGTTTTGTTCGTTATGTTTTATAACATAATCAGTTTCTGTTTTGTTGTTATGTTTATAACATAATCAGTGTCTGTTTTCATTGTATGTTTATATTAGTAATGTATTGGGTGGTCTGTTTTTTTGTTTTGCGGTTATAGTAAACATAATCAGTGTCTGTTTTTGGTTGTTATGTTTATATAATGATTCAAGTGTCTGTTTTGTTTACATGTTTATAACATATAATCAGTGTTTGTTTTTGTGTAGGTTTATAAATATTAGTCAGTGTCTGTGCTGTTTTGTTGTTATGTTTATAACATAATCAGTGTCTGTTTTTGTTGTTATGTTTATAACATAGTAGTCCGGTGTCTGTTTTTTGTTATGTTTTACAACATAATCAGGTTTCTGTTTTGTTGTTATGTTTTATAACATAGTCAGAGTCTGTTTTTTGTTGCATTATGTTTATAACATAGTCTGGAGTGTCTGTTTTCTTGTTATGTTTTATAACATAGTCAGTGTCTGTTTTTATGTTGTTATGTTTATATGCACTACAAATCGTGTAAGTTTGTTTTGTTTGTTTATAAGCTGATAATATTGCTTATTGGTGGTCTATTTCATCTGTTGTTATGTTTATAACATAGTCAGTGTCTGTTTATTTTGTTGTTATGTTTGTATAAACATAGTCGAGTGTCTGTTTTAGTTTGTTATGTTTTATAACATAATCAGTTTCTGTTTTTGTTTGTTTATGTTTATAACAATACAACAGTTTCTGTTTTGTTGTTGTTTTATATACATAATCAGTGTTTGTTATTTTGTTGTTATGTTTATATACATATGATCAGTGTGTCTGTTTTATTGTTATTATGTTTGCATAAAGACGGGTCAGTCTTATGTTTTTATTGGTTATGTTTTATAGTTATGGTTTATAATCAGTGTCTGTTTTATTGTTATGTTTTATAATAACATAGTCAGGATCTTGGTTTTATTGTGTTATGTTTATAGTATTTTGCATTATGTAAACATGTTTTATTTTTATGTTTTATAGTTAACTTAGCTTGTCTTCATTTTACATTGTTATGTGTTATAGCACGAATCAGGTGTCTGTTTTATTGTGTTATAGTTTATATACATAGTCAGTCCCCTCATGTTTTATTTGTTATGTTATATAGTCACGGTCAGTTTGTCTGTTTTATTGTACTATATGTGTTATAGGTTTGTGGTCACGGTGTCTGTTTTATTGTTATGTTTTATAACAATAATGGGTCTCTGTTTTATTGTTATGTGTTATAACAAAGCATACGGTTAGTGTCTATTTTGTTGTTATGTTTATAAAACATGCAATAAAGTGTTTTGTTTGTTATTAACTTTGTCGTTTATATAATATCAGTGTCTGTTTTATTGTTATGTTTTGCCAGTCAACTAGTCAAAGTGTTTTATTTTTGTTGTTATGTTTATAAATATCATAGTCAGTGTCTACTGTTTTTTGTTGTTATGTTTATAACATAATCAGTGTCTGTTTTATTTTGGTACATATGTTTGTATAACATAGTCAGTGTCTGTTTTGTATATGTTTATATAACATTAATCCGTGTCAGTTTCTGTTGTTATTGTTATGTTTATAACATATAGTCAGAAGTCTGTTTTATTGTTATGTTTATATAACATAGTCAGTGTCTGTTTTCTTGTTTATGTTTATAACATAGTCATGATGTCAGTGTCTGTTTTCATTGTTATGAACTTGTGTCATAACCAATCAGTCAGTTTGTTTTGTTGTTATGTTTATAACATAGCCAGTGTCATATTTATGTTTTATTTATACATAGTCAGTGTCTGTTTGTTGTGTGTTTTATAACATAGTCAGTGTCTGTTGTTATGTTTATAACATAAGTCAGTGTCTGTTTTGTTGTTATGTTTTATAACATAGTCAGTGTTTGTTTTGTTGTTATGTTTTATAACATAGTCCGTCTCTGTTTTGTTGTTATGTTTATAACATAATCAGTGTTTGTTTTGTTGTTGTTTTATAACATAGTCAGTGTCACTTTGTCTTATTATATGTTATGTTTGTTACATAGGTCAGTGTCTGTTTTATTATTGTGTTTATAGCACGGTCAGTGTCTGTTTATTATTGTTTGTTTATAACACAGTCAGTGTCTGTTTTTATTGTTATGTTTTATAGCACGGTCAGTGTCTGTTTTTATTTTTATGTTTATAGCACCGGTCAGTGTCTCTGTTTTTTATTGTTATGTTTATAGCACGGTCAGGTGTCTGTTTTATTGTGGTATGTTTTATAACATAGTCAGTCTCTGTTTTATTGTTATAAGTATGTTTGCA
The DNA here is from genome assembly GCF_004210375.1 of Tachypleus tridentatus. NCBI lineage: Eukaryota > Metazoa > Arthropoda > Merostomata > Xiphosura > Limulidae > Tachypleus > Tachypleus tridentatus. The sequence continues at coordinate 40,401,724 of NC_134827.1, read as the reverse complement.
CGGTCAGTGTCTGTTTTATTGTTATGTTTTATAGCACGGTTGTTGTCTGTTTTATTGTTATGTTTATAACATAGTCAGTCTCTGTTTTATTGTTATGTTTTATAACATAGTTAAATGGTATTTTATTTTGTTGTTATGTTTATAACATAGTCAGTGTCTGTTTTTGTTGTTATGTTTATAAGCATAGTCAGTGTCTGTTTTTGTTGTTATGTTTATATAATATAATCAGTTTCTGTTTTATGTTGTTATGTTTTATATCTGCATAATCAGTGTCTGTTGTTTTGTTGTTATGTTTATAACATATATCAGTGTCTGTTTTTTGTTGTTATGTTTATGCATTGGTCAGTGTCTGTTTTATTATTATGTTTATAACACGGTCAGTGTCTGTTTTATTGTTATGTTTTTATAACATAGTCAGTCTCTGTTTTATTGTTATATGTTTATAGCACGGTCAGTGTCTGTTTTATTGTTATGTTTATAGCACGGTCAGTGTCTGTTTTTTTTGTGTTATGTTTATAACATACAGTCAGTGTCTGTTTGTTGTTATGTTTATAACATAGAAATCGGAGGTGTCTAATTTTGTTTGTGTATTTTTATAACATAATCAGTGTCTGTTTTGTTGTTATGTTTATAACATAATCAGTGTCTGTTTTGTTGTTATGTTTATAACATAATCAGTGTCTGTTTTCAGTGATGTCGAGAAACCCACTTGTTGAGAAATTTATATGCAAAAACGGCTCGTTTGGGTTGAGAAAATATTTTATATAGAAGAGCGAACAACGTTTCGACCTTCTTCGGTCATCGTCAGGTTCACAAAGAAAGAGGTAACTGACCGGAAGCTGACCACATGTTTGAAAGAGGTTGTGTAACTGTGTGTCGAAATGTAGAGGGCGGTATTAGATGTTTGAATATATAATTTTATTTATTTTATTATATTAATATAGGTATAAAGGCGTTCCTTTATATTGGTTTATTTTGGGTTTAAGTTGTTGTATAAGTAAGGCTTCTTTAATTTTGCGTTTGTTTATGTTTGTTTCTTTATTTAGTATTTGAGTGTTTTCCATGGTTATGTTGTGTTTATTTGACTTGCAGTGTTCGAAAACGTGTGAAGGTGACTTTTATGTTCTTTTGAATCTGATTTCCATTTTTCTACTTGTTTCTCCAATATAGAAGTCGTGGCAATTATCACATTGTATTTTATAAATAATGTTGGTGTGGTGTTTGTCAGTGTAGTTTTTACATAGTATAGACCTCAGTTTTGTGCCGGGTTTTTGAATAAATTTGGTATTAACTGGAATGTCATATTTTGTTACTAATTTTTTGCCAACTGTTGGTTATTTGTTTGCTGATGTCAGGAATATATGGTATACAGCAGTATATGGTTTTGTGATTTTTTGATTCGTGAGCTGTATTTACTTTAGTTGGTTGATTTTGCTTTCTGTCTAGGTGTGTGCGTATAATGTTTTCTACGGTTTGTGGAGGAAACTTATTGATGTTGATGAAGTATTGTTTTATTTTGTCTAATTCATCGTTAATTTTATCTGGTGAGCATAGTTTTATGGCTGTGTTTATTTGGTTTCTTAGTATGTTGAGTTTTGTTTTTTTGTTTCATGTGCTGAGTCCCAAGGAATGTATAGTCCAGTATGGGTGATTTTTTCGGTGGATTTCTGTTTTGAATTGTGTGTCAGTTCTTGTAATTTTGAGGTTAAGAAATGATATTTGATTGCTTTCTTCCTGTTTACATGTAAAGGTAATGTTGAGATGTATAGAGTTAATGTGATTGAAAAAATTAAGTATGTGTTCTGTAGATTTGAATCCCGCAACCGTGTCATCTACATATCTGTACCAGTATAGTGGTGGATGTAATGCTGTGTTAATTGCTTGTGTTTCAACTTGTGTCATAAAATATTGGCTAGAACTGGTGATACTGGGTTGCCCATGCTTAGGCCATTTGTTTGTATATAGTTTTGGTTGTTGAACATGAAGTTTGTCTTTATCGTGGTGAATTCTATGAGGGTTGCTAACTGGTTACTGGGAATTTCTATAGTTGGGTTAGGGTCTCGAATATAGAGTTCTAAGGCTATCTTGCAGGCTTCAGTGGTTGGAACTTCTGTAAAGGGATATAACATCAGAACACTGGCCATTAAGGCTTTATGAGTAAGTGGCTTAAGATTAGACTTGAAATTAAAAGAGTCTTTGATGAATGAGCTGGCTGATGTTACATATTTGGAGAATGCCCATGCTATGTATTTACCAAGATTGTAATTAAACGATTCATATGTGGACATTATTGGTCGTAATGGACAATCTGGTTTTATGAGGTTTGGGGATGCCGTATATTTTGCGGTGTGCGTGAGTCGGTTTTACGTAGGTAGGAATAAAGTGTTTGTGAAATTGTGTTGGCTTTTTTCATTTGTAGTAGCAATTTGTTCAGTTGGGTCTCGTGTGTCTTTGTTGGATTTGTGTGTATTGGTTTAAATTTGTTCGTGTCTGATAGGATGTTCTTCATTTTTTGGATGTATTCATTTGTGTTCATTATGACTATAGCGTTACCTTTGTGAACCAGACGATGACCGAAGAAGGTCGAAACGTTGTTCGCTCTTCTATGTAAAATATTTTCTCAACCCAAACGAGCCGTTTTTGCATATAAATTTCAGTGTCTGTTTTGTTGTTATGTTTATAGCACGGTCAGTGTCTGTTTTGTTTTTATGTTTATAACATAGTCAGTGTCTGTTTTGTTGTTATGTTTATAGCACGTTCAGTGTCTGTTTTATTGTTATGTTTATAGCACGGTCAGTGTCTGTTTTATTGTGTTATGTTTATAACATAGTTAATGTCTATTTTGTTGTTATGTTTATAACATAGTCAGTGTCTATTTTGTTGTTATGTTTATAACATAGTCAGTGTCTGTTTTGTTGTTATGTTTATAACATAATCAGTTTCTGTTTTGTTGTTATGTTTATAACATTATCAGTGTCTGTTTTGTTGTTATGTTTATAACATAGTCAGTGTCTGTTTTGTTGTTATGTTTATAGCACGGTCAGTGTCTGTTTTATTGTTATGTTTATAGCACGGTCATTGTCTGTTTTTATTGTTATGTTTATAACATAGTCAGTCTCTGTTTTATTGTAATGTTTATAGCACGGTCAGTGTCTGTTTTATTGTTATGTTTATAGCACGGTCAGTGTCTGTTTTGTTGTTATGTTTATAACATAGTCAGTGTCTGTTTTGTTGTTATGTTTATAACATAATCAGTGTCTGTTTTGTTGTTATGTTTATAACGTAATCAGTGTCTGTTTTATTGTTATGTTTTATAACATAATCAGTGTCTGTTTTGTTGTTATGTTTATAGCACGGTCAGTGTCTGTTTTATTGTTATGTTTATAACATAATCAGTGTCTGTTTTATTGTTATGTTTATAGCACGGTCAGTGTCTGTTTTGTTATGTTTATAACATAATCAGTGTCTGTTTTTTGTTATGTTTATAACATAATCAGTGTCTGTTTTATTGTCATATTTATAACACGGTCAGTGTCTGTTTTATTGTTATGTTTATAACATAATCAGTGTCTGTTTTGTTGTTATGTTTATAGCACGGTCAGTGTCTGTTTTATTGTTATGTTTATAACATAATCAGTGTCTGTTTTCTTGTTATGTTTATAGCACGGTCAGTGTCTGTTTTATTGTTATGTTTATAGCACGGTCAGTGTCTGTTCTATTGTTATGTTTATAGCACGATCAGTGTCTGTTTTTTTTGTTATGTTTATAACATAATCAGTGTCTGTTTTGTTGTTATGTTTATAGCACGGTCAGTGTTTGTTTTGTTGTTATGTTTATAGCACGGTTAGTGTCTGTTTTATTGTTATGTTTTATAACATAATCAGTGTTTATTTTGTTGTTATTAACATAGTCAGTGTTTGTTTTTTGTTGTTATGTTTATAACATAGTCAGTGTCTGTTTTGTTGTTATGTTTATAACATAGTCAGTTTCTGTTTTATTGTTATGTTTATAACATAATCAGTGTCTGTTTTGTTGTTATGTTTATAACATAATCAGTTTCTGTTTTGTTTTTTTATGTTTATAACATAATCAGTGTCTGTTTTATTGTTATGTTTTATAACATAATCAGTGTTTGTTTTGTTGTTATGTTTTATAACATAGTCAGTGTCTGTTTTATTGTTATGTTTATAACATAATCAGTGTCTGTTTTATTGTTATGTTTATAACATAGTCAGTGTCTGTTTTATTGTTATGTTTTATAACATAATCAGTGTCTGTTTTGTTGTTATGTTTATAGCACGGTCAGTGTCTGTTTTGTTGTTATGTTTATATCACGGTCAGTGTCTGTTTTATTGTTATGTTTATAGCACGGTCAGTGTCTGTTTTATTGTTATGTTTATAACACGGTGAGTGTCTGTTTTATTGTTATGTTTATAGCATGGTCAGTGTCTGTTTTATTGTTATGTTTTATAACATAATCAGTGTCTGTTTTATTGTTATGTTTATAACATAATCAGTGTCTGTTTTATTGTTATGTTTATAGCACGGTCAGTGTCTGTTTTATTGTTATGTTTATAGCACGGTCAGTGTCTGTTTTATTGTTATGTTTATAGCACGGTCAGTGTCTGTTTTATTGTTATGTTTATAGCACGGTCAGTGTCTGTTTTATTGTTATGTTTATAGCACGGTCAGTGTCTGTTTTATTGTTATGTTTATAGCACGGTCAGTGTCTGTTTTATTGTTATGTTTATAGCATGGTCAGTGTCTGTCTGTTTTATTGTTATATTTATAGCACGGTCAGAGTCTGTTTTATTGTTATGTTTATAGCATGGTCAGTGTCTGTTTTATTGTTATGTTTATAACATAATCAGTGTCTGTTTTATTGTTATGTTTATAACATAATCAGTGTCTGTTTTGTTGTTATGTTTATAATATACGGTCAGTGTCTGTTTTATTGTTATGTTTATAGCACGGTCAGTGTCTGTTTTATTGTTATGTTTATAGCACGGTCAGTGTCTGTTTTATTGTTATGTTTATAGCACTGTCAGTGTCTGTTTTATTGTTATGTTTATAGCACTGTCAGTGTCTGTTTTATTGTTATGTTTATAGCACGGTCAGTGTCTGTTTTATTGTTATGTTTATAGCACGGTCAGTGTCTGTTTTTTATTGTTATGTTTATAGCACGGTCAGTGTCTGTTTTATTGTTATATTTATAGCACGGTCAGTGTCTGTTTTATTGTTATGTTTATAACAAAGTCAGTGTCTGTTTTATTGTTATGTTTATAGCACGGTCAGTGTCTGTTTTATTGTTATGTTTATAACATAATCAGTGTCTGTTTTATTGTTATGTTTATAACATAGTCAGTGTCTGTTTTATTGTTATGTTTATAGCACGGTCAGTGTCTGTTTTTATTGTTATGTTTATAACATAGTCAGTGTCTGTTTTATTGTTATGTTTATAACATAATCAGTGTCTGTTTTATTGTTATGTTTATAACATAATCAGTGTCTGTTTTGTTGTTATGTTTATAGCACGGTCAGTGTCTGTTTTATTGTTATGTTTATAACATAATCAGTGTCAGTTTTGTTGTTATGTTTATAGCACGGTCAGTGTTTGTTTTATTGTTATGTTTATAGCACGGTCAGTGTCTGTTTTTTTTGTTATGTTTATAGCACGGTCAGTGTCTGTTTTTTTATTGTTATGTTTATAACATAGTCAGTGTTTGTTTTATTGTTATGTTTATAACATAGTCAGTGTTTGTTTTGTTGTTATGTTTATAACATAGTCAGTGTTTGTTTTTTGTTGTTATGTTTATAACATAGTCAGTGTTTGTTTTGTTGTTATGTTTATAACATAATCAATGTCTGTTTTATTGTTATGTTTATAACATAGTCAGTGTCTGTTTTTTTGTTATGTTTATAGCACGGTCAGTGTCTGTTTTGTTGTTATGTTTATATCACGGTCAGTGTCTGTTTTATTGTTATGTTTATAGCACGGTCAGTGTCTGTTTTATTGTTATGTTTATAACACGGTCAGTGTCTGTTTTATTGTTATGTTTATAGCATGGTCAGTGTCTGTTTTATTGTTATGTTTATAACATAATCAGTGTCTGTTTTATTGTTATGTTTATAACATAATCAGTGTCTGTTTTGTTGTTATGTTTATATAGCACGGTCAGTGTCTGTTTTGTTGTTATGTTTATAGCACGGTCAGTGTCTGTTTTATTGTTATGTTTATAGCACGGTCAGTGTCTGTTTTATTGTTATGTTTATAGCACGGTCAGTGTCTGTTTTATTGTTATGTTTATAGCACGGTCAGTGTCTGTTTTATTGTTATGTTTATAGCACGGTCAGTGTCTGTTTTTTATTGTTATATTTATAGCACGGTCAGTGTCTGTTTTATTGTTATGTTTATAGCATGGTCAGTGTCTGTTTTATTGTTATGTTTATAACATAATCAGTGTCTGTTTTATTGTTATGTTTATAACATAATCAGTGTCTGTTTTGTTGTTATGTTTATATAGCACGGTCAGTGTCTGTTTTATTGTTATGTTTATAGCACTGTCAGTGTCTGTTTTATTGTTATGTTTATATTTGGTCAGTGTCTGTTTTATTGTTATGTTTATAGCACGGTCAGTGTCTGTTTTATTGTTATGTTTATAGCACTGTCAGTGTCTGTTTTATTGTTATGTTTATAGCACTGTCAGTGTCTGTTTTATTGTTATGTTTATAGCATGGTCAGTGTCTGTTTTATTGTTATGTTTATAACAAAGTCAGTGTCTGTTTTATTGTTATGTTTATAGCACGGTCAGTGTCTGTTTTATTGTTATGTTTATAACATAATCAGTGTTTGTTTTGTTGTTATGTTTATAACATAGTCAGTGTCTGTTTTATTGTTATGTTTATAACATAATCAGTGTCTGTTTTATTGTTATGTTTATAACATAGTCAGTGTCTGTTTTGTTGTTATGTTTATATCACGGTCAGTGTCTGTTTTATTGTTATGTTTATAGCACGGTCAGTGTCTGTTTTATTGTTATGTTTATAACACGGTGAGTGTCTGTTTTATTGTTATGTTTATAGCATGGTCAGTGTCTGTTTTATTGTTATGTTTATAACATAATCAGTGTCTGTTTTATTGTTATGTTTATAACATAATCAGTGTCTGTTTTATTGTTATGTTTATAGCACGGTCAGTGTCTGTTTTATTGTTATGTTTATAGCACGGTCAGTGTCTGTTTTATTGTTATGTTTATAGCACGGTCAGTGTCTGTTTTATTGTTATGTTTATAGCACGGTCAGTGTCTGTTTTATTGTTATGTTTATAGCACGGTCAGTGTCTGTTTTATTGTTATGTTTATAGCACGGTCAGTGTCTGTTTTATTGTTATGTTTATAGCATGGTCAGTGTCTGTTTTATTGTTATATTTATAGCACGGTCAGAGTCTGTTTTATTGTTATGTTTATAGCATGGTCAGTGTCTGTTTTATTGTTATGTTTATAACATAATCAGTGTCTGTTTTATTGTTATGTTTATAACATAATCAGTGTCTGTTTTGTTGTTATGTTTATAGTTTACGGTCAGTGTCTGTTTTATTGTTATGTTTATAGCACGGTCAGTGTCTGTTTTTTATTGTTATGTTTTATAGCACGGTCAGTGTCTGTTTTATTGTTATGTTTATAGCACTGTCAGTGTCTGTTTTATTGTTATGTTTATAGCACTGTCAGTGTCTGTTTTATTGTTATGTTTATAGCATGGTCAGTGTCTGTTTTATTGTTATGTTTATAACATAATCAGTGTCTGTTTTATTGTTATGTTTATAACATAATCAGTGTCTGTTTTGTTGTTATGTTTATAGCACGGTCAGTGTCTGTTTTATTGTTATGTTTATAGCACTGTCAGTGTCTGTTTTATTGTTATGTTTATAGCACGGTCAGTGTCTGTTTTATTGTTATGTTTATAGCACGGTCAGTGTCTGTTTTATTGTTATGTTTATAGCGGTCAGTGTCTCTTTTATTGTTATAATTATAGCTCGGTCAGTGTCTGTTTTATTGTTATGTTTATAGCATGGTCAGTGTCTGTTTTATTGTTATGTTTATAACATAATCAGTGTCTGTTTATTGTTATGTTTATAACATAATCAGTGTCTGTTTTGTTGTTATGTTTATAGCACGGTCAGTCAGTGTCTGTTTTATTGTTATGTTTATATAGCACGGTCAGTGTCTGTTTTATTGTTATGTTTATAGCACGGTCAGTGTCTGTTTTATTGTTATGTTTATAGCACGGTCAGTGTCTGTTTTTTGTATTGTTATGTTTATAGCACTGTCAGTGTCTGTTTTTATTGTTATGTTTATAGCACGGTCAGTGTCTGTTTTATTGTTATGTTTATAGCACGGTCAGTGTCTGTTTTTATTGTTATGTTTATAGCTTTTGGTCAGTGTCTGTTTTATTGTTATGTTTATAGCACGGTCAGTGTCTGTTTTATTGTTATGTTTATAGCATGGTCAGTTTCTGTTTTATTGTTATATTTATAGCACGGTCAGTGTCTGTTTTATTGTTATGTTTATAGCATGGTCAGTGTCTGTTTTATTGTTATGTTTATAACATAATCAGTGTCTGTTTTATTGTTATGTTTATAACATAATCAGTGTCTGTTTTGTTGTTATGTTTATAGCACGGTCAGTGTCTGTTTTATTGTTATGTTTATAGCACGGTCAGTGTCTGTTTTATTGTTATGTTTATAGCACGGTCAGTGTCTGTTTTATTGTTATGTTTATAGCACGGTCAGTGTCTGTTTTATTGTTATGTTTATAGCACGGTCAGTGTCTGTTTTATTGTTATGTTTATAGCACGGTCAGTGTCTGTTTTATTGTTATGTTTATAGCACGGTCAGTGTCTGTTTTATTGTTATGTTTATAGCACTGTCAGTGTCTGTTTTTTATTGTTATGTTTATAGCACTGTCAGTGTCTGTTTTTTATTGTTATGTTTATAGCATGGTCAGTGTCTGTTTTATTGTTATGTTTATAACATAATCAGTGTCTGTTTTATTGTTATGTTTATAACATAATCAGTGTCTGTTTTGTTGTTATGTTTATAGCACGATCAGTGTCTGTTTTATTGTTATGTTTATAGCACGGTCATTGTCTGTTTTATTGTTATGTTTATAGCACGGTCAGTGTCTGTTTTATTGTTATGTTTATAGCACGGTCAGTGTCTGTTTTTATTGTTATGTTTATAGCACGGTCAGTGTCTGTTTTATTGTTATGTTTATAGCACGGTCAGTGTCTATTTTATTGTTATGTTTATAGCATGGTCAGTGTCTGTTTTATTGTTATATTTATAGCACGGTCAGTGTCTGTTTTATTGTTATGTTTATAGCATGGTCAGTGTCTGTTTTATTGTTATGTTTATAACATAATCAGTGTCTGTTTTATTGTTATGTTTATAACATAATCAGTGTCTGTTTTGTTGTTATGTTTATAGCACGGTCAGTGTCTGTTTTATTGTTATGTTTATAGCACGGTCAGTGTCTGTTTTATTGTTATGTTTATAGCACGGTCAGTGTCTGTTTTATTGTTATGTTTATAGCACGGTCAGTGTCTGTTTTATTGTTATGTTTATAGCACTGTCAGTGTCTGTTTTATTGTTATGTTTATAGCACGGTCAGTGTCTGTTTTATTGTTATGTTTATAGCACGGTCAGTGTCTGTTTTATTGTTATATTTATAGCACGGTCAGTGTCTGTTTTATTGTTATGTTTATAACAAAGTCAGTGTCTGTTTTATTGTTATGTTTATAGCACGGTCAGTGTCTGTTTTATTGTTATGTTTATAGCACGGTCAGTGTCTGTTTTATTGTTATGTTTATAACATAATCAGTGTCTGTTTTATTGTTATGTTTATAACATAGTCAGTGTCTGTTTTATTGTTATGTTTATAGCACGGTCAGTGTCTGTTTTATTGTTATGTTTATAACATAGTCAGTGTCTGTTTTATTGTTATGTTTATAACATAATCAGTGTCTGTTTTATTGTTATGTTTATAACATAATCAGTGTCTGTTTGTTGTTATGTTTATAGCACGGTCAGTGTCTGTTTTATTGTTATGTTTATAACATAATCAGTGTCTGTTTTGTTGTTATGTTTATAGCACGGTCAGTGTCTGTTTTATTGTTATGTTTATAGCACGATGAGTGTCTGTTTTTTGTTATGTTTATAGCACGGTCAGTGTCTGTTTTATTGTTATGTTTATAACATAGTCAGTGTTTGTTTTATTGTTATGTTTATAACATAGTCAGTGTTTGTTTTGTTGTTATGTTTATAACATAGTCAGTGTTTGTTTTGTTGTTATGTTTATAACATAATCAGTGTCTGTTTTATTGTTATGTTTATAACATAGTCAGTGTCTGTTTTATTGTTATGTTTATAACATAATCAGTGTCTGTTTTGTTGTTATGTTTATAGCACGGTCAGTGTCTGTTTTATTGTTATGTTTATAGCACGGTCAGTGTCTGTTTTATTGTTATGTTTATAGCACGGTCAGTGTCTGTTTTATTGTTATGTTTATAGCACGGTCAGTGTCTGTTTTATTGTTATGTTTATAGCACGGTCAGTGTCTGTTTTATTGTTATGTTTATAGCATGGTCAGTGTCTGTTTTATTGTTATATTTATAGCACGGTCAGTGTCTGTTTTATTGTTATGTTTATAGCATGGTCAGTGTCTGTTTTATTGTTATGTTTATAACATAATCAGTGTCTGTTTTATTGTTATGTTTATAACATAATCAGTGTCTGTTTTGTTGTTATGTTTATAGCACGGTCAGTGTCTGTTTTATTGTTATGTTTATAGCACGGTCAGTGTCTGTTTTATTGTTATGTTTATAGCACGGTCAGTGTCTGTTTTATTGTTATGTTTATGGCACGGTCAGTGTCTGTTTTATTGTTATGTTTATAACATAATCAGTGTCAGTTTTGTTGTTATGTTTATGGCACGGTCAGTGTCTGTTTTATTGTTATGTTTATAGCATCAGTGTCTGTTTTTTTGTTATGTTTATAGCACGGTCAGTGTCTGTTTTATTGTTATGTTTATAGCACGGTCAGTGTCTGTTTTATTGTTATGTTTATAGCACGGTCAGTGTCTGTTTTGTTGTTATGTTTATAACATAATCCGTGTCTGTTTTGTTGTTATGTTTATAGCACGGTCATTGTCTGTTTTATTGTTATGTTTATAACATAGTCAGTGTCTGTTTTGTTGTTATGTTTATAACATAGTCAGTGTCTGTTTTGTTGTTATGTTTATAACATAGTCAGTTTCTGTTTTGTTGTTATGTTTATAACATAATCAGTGTCTGTTTTGTTGTTATGTTTATAACATAATCAGTGTCTGTTTTGTTGTTATGTTTATAACATAATCAGTGTCTGTTTTGTTGTTATGTTTAAAACATAATCAGTTTCTGTTTTGTTGTTATGTTTATAGCACGGTCAGTGTCTGTTTTATTGTTATGTTTATAACATAATCAGTGTTTGTTTTGTTGTTATGTTTATAACATAGTCAGTGCTTTGTTTTATTGTTATGTTTATAACATAGTCAGTGTCTGTTTTATTGTTATGTTTATAACATAATAAGTGTCTGTTTTGTTGTTATGTTTATAACATAATCAGTGTTTGTTTTATTGTTATGTTTATAACATAATCAGTGTCTGTTTTATTGTTATGTTTATAACATAATCAGTGTCTGTTTTATTGTTATGTTTATAACATAATCAGTGTCTGTTTTGTTGTTATGTTTATAGCACGGTCAGTGTCTGTTTTCATTGTTATGTTTATAGCACGGTCAGTGTCTGTTTTATTGTTATGTTTATAGCACGGTCAGTGTCTGTTTTGTTGTTATGTTTATAAGATAATCAGTGTCTGTTTTGTTGTTATGTTTATATAACATAGTTAGTGTCTATTTTGTTGTTATGTTTATAATATAGTCAGTGTCTGTTTTGTTTTTATGTTTATAACATAGTCAGTGTCTGTTTTGTTGTTATGTTTATAACATAGTCAGTGTCTGTTTTGTTGTTATGTTTATAACATAATCAGTTTCTGTTTTGTTGTTATGTTTATAGCACGGTCAGTGTCTGTTTTATTGTTATGTTTATAACATAATCAGTGTCTGTTTTGTTGTTATGTTTATAACAAAGTCAGTGTCTGTTTTATTGTTATGTTTATAACATAGTCAGTGTCTGTTTTGTTGTTATGTTTATAACATAATCAGTGTCTGTTTTCTTGTTATGTTTATAACAAAGTCAGTGTCTGTTTTATTGTTATGTTTATAGCACGGTCAGTGTCTGTTTTATTGTTATGTTTATAACATAATCAGTGTCTGTTTTGTTGTTATGTTTATAGCACGGTCAGTGTCTGTTTTATTGTTATGTTTATAACACGGTCAGTGTCTGTTTTATTGTTATGTTTATAGTACGGTCAGTGTCTGTTTTATTGTTATGTTTATAACATAGTCAGTCTATGTTTTATTGTTATGTTTATAGCACGGTCAGTGTCTGTTTTATTGTTATGTTTATAACACAGTCAGTCTCTGTTTTATTGTTATGTGTATAACACGGTCAGTGTCTGTTTTATTGTTATATTTATAACATAATCAGTGTCTGTTTTATTGTTATGTTTATAACATAATCAGTGACTGTTTTGTTGTTATGTTTATAGCACGGTCAGTGTCTGTTTTATTGTTATGTTTATAGCACGGTCAGTGTCTGTTTTATTGTTATGTTTATAGCACGGTCAGTGTCTGTTTTATTGTTATGTTTATATCACGGTCAGTGTCTGTTTTATTGTTATGTTTATAGCACGGTCAGTGTCTGTTTTATTGTTATGTTTATAACATAGTCAGTCTCTGTTTTATTGTTATGTTTATAGCACGGTCAGTGTCTGTTTTATTGTTATGTTTATAGCATGGTCAGTGTCTGTTTTATTGTGATGTTTTTAGCACGGTCTAAAATTGGTAGTGATGTGTTTGTAGTGGTTGTGTTCTAAGAGTGGTGGTGATGTGTTTGTAGTGGTTGTGTTCTAAGAGTGGTGGTGATGTTTTTGTAGTGGTTGTGTTCTAAGAGTAGTGGTGATGTGTTTGTAGTGGTTGTGTCCTAAGAGTGGTGGTGATGTGTTTGTAGTGGTTGTGTTCTAAGAGTGGTGGTGATGTGTTTGTAGTGGTTGTGTCCTAAGAGTAATGGTGATGTGTTTGTAGTGGTTGTATTCTAAGAGTGGTGGTGATGTGTTTGTAGTGGTTGTGTCCTAAGAGTGGTGGTGATGTGTTTGTAGTGGTTGTATTCTATGAGTAATGGTGATGTGTTTGTAGTGGTTGTGTTCTATGATTTGTGGTGATGTGTTTGTAGTGGTTGTGTTCTAAGATTGGTGGTGATGTGTTTGTAGTGGTTGTGTCCTAAGAGTGGTGGTGATGTGTTTGTAGTGGTTGTATTCTAAGAGTAATGGTGATGTGTTTGTAGTGGTTGTATTCTAAGAGTAATGGTGATGTGTTTGTAGTGGTTGTGTTCTAAGATTGGTGGTGATGTGTTTGTAGTGGTTGTGTCCTAAGAGTGGTGGTGATGTGTTTGTAGTGGTTGTGTTCTAAGAGTAATGGTGATGTGTTTGTAGTGGTTGTGTCCTAAGAGTGGTGGTGATGTGTTTGTAGTGGTTGTGTCCTAAGAGTGGTGGTGATGTGTTTGTAGTGGTTGTGTCCTAAGAGTAATGGTGATGTGTTTGTAGTGGTTGTATTCTAAGAGTAATGGTGATGTGTTTGTAGTGGTTGTGTTCTATGATTTGTGGTGATGTGTTTGTAGTGGTTGTGTTCTAAGACTGGTGATGATGTGTTTGTAGTGGTTGTGTTCTAAGAGTAGTGGTGATGTGTTTGTTGTGGTTGTGTTCTAAGAGTGGTGGTGATGTGTTTGTAGTGGTTGTATTCTAAGAGTAATGGTGATGTGTTTGTAGTGGTTGTATTCTAAGAGTAATGGTGATGTGTTTGTAGTGGTTGTGTCCTAAGAGTAGTGGTGATGTGTTTGTAGTGGTTGTGTTCTAAGAGTGGTGGTGATGTGTTTGTAGTGGTTGTGTTCTAAGATTGGTGGTGATGTGTTTATAGTGGTTGTGTCCTAAGAGTAATGGTGATGTGTTTGTAGTGGTTGTGTCCTAAGAGTGGTGGTGATGTGTTTGTAGTGGTTTGTGTCCCTAAGAGTGGTGGTGATGTGTTTGTAGTGGTTGTATTCTAAGAGTAGTGGTGATGTGTTTGTAGTGGTTTGTGTCCCTAAGAGTGGTGGTGATGTGTTTGTAGTGGTTTGTATTCTAAGAGTAGTGGTGATGTGTTTGTAGTGGTTGTGTTCTAAGAGTAATGGTGATGTGTTTGTAGTGGTTGTGTTCTAAGAGTGGTGGTGATGTGTTTGTAGTGGTTGTGTTCTACGATTGGTGGTGATGTGTTTGTAGTGGTTGTATTCTAAGAGTAGTGGTGATGTGTTTGGAGTGGTTGTGTCCTAAGAGTAATGGTGATGTGTTTGTAGTGGTTGTGTCTTAAGAGTGGTGGTGATGTGTTTGTAGTGGTTGTATTCTAAGAGTAATGGTGATGTGTTTGTAGTGGTTGTGTCCTAAGAGTAATGGTGATGTGTTTGTAGTTGTTTGTGTCCCAAGAGTAATGGTGATGTGTTTGTAGTGGTTGTGTTCTAAGATTGGTGGTGATGTGTTTGTAGTGGTTGTGTTCTAAGATTGGTGGTGATGTGTTTATAGTGGTTGTGTCCTATGAGTAGTGGTGATGTGTTTGTAGTGGTTATGTCATAAGATTGGTAGTGATGTGTTTGGAGTGATTGTGCCCTAAGAGTGGTGATGAAATCCAACCATTTGGTCAAAAATAAGTTGGCGATAAGTTCCATTGTTTAACTGCCTTCCCTCTTGTCTGTCGGATTAGAATTAAATATTGCTATGTACTAATAGCCCTCTGAATAGCTTTGCTCAAAACTCTAAAACAACAAGTCAAGCTTTTGATATACGAATCAGGACGTATGCCTTAACATTGTCCCATTCCAAAACCGGAGCCATCATCCAGTTTGCACATCCAGTCTGTGATGACATAAGTTGAACTTTGTACTCGTCGAAAATATACTAAATTGTTCAACAAAGAACTCGCTCGTTTTATACAAAGTAAAGCAATAAATGAATACAGTTACTTAAGGTTCCTGTATATACATATAGACAAGCAATCGTGTTCGTTTGTGTAGCACTTATGAAATGTTTGTTCAGTGTATATATTAACCACAATGTTCCTGTGTGTGTGTCGCACTTATGAAATGTTTATTCATTGTATATATTAACTACAATGTTCCTGTGTGTGTGTAGCACTTATGAAATGTTTGTTCAGTGTATATATTAACCACAATGTTCCTGTGTGTGTGTGTACCACTTATGAATTGTTTGTTCAGTGTATATATTAACTACAATGTTCCTGTGTGTGTGTGTAGCACTTATGAATTGTTTGTTCAGTGTATATATTAACCACAATGTTCCTGTGTGTGTGTGTACCACTTATGAATTGTTTGTTCAGTGTATATATTAACTACAATGTTCCTGTGTGTGTGTAGCACTTATGAAATGTTTGTTGAGTGTATATATTAACCACAATGTTCCTGTGTGTGTGTGTGTACCACTTATGAATTGTTTGTTCAGTGTATATATTAACCACAATGTTCCTGTGTGTGTGTGTGTGTAGCACTTGTGAAATGTTTGTTCAGTGTATATATTAACCACAATGTTCCTGTGTGTGTGTGTAGCACTTATGAAATGTTTGTTCAGTGTATATATTAACTACAATGTTCCTGTGTGTGTGTAGCACTTATGAAATGTTTGTTCAGTGTATATATTAACCACAATGTTCCTGTGTGTGTGTGTACCACTTATGAATTGTTTGTTCAGTGTATATATTAACTACAATGTTCCTGTGTG
The DNA here is from genome assembly GCF_004210375.1 of Tachypleus tridentatus. Lineage (NCBI taxonomy): Eukaryota > Metazoa > Arthropoda > Merostomata > Xiphosura > Limulidae > Tachypleus > Tachypleus tridentatus. The sequence continues at coordinate 40,385,754 of NC_134827.1, read as the reverse complement.
TGTGTGTGTAGCACTTATGAATTGTTTGTTCAGTGTATATATTAACCACAATGTTCCTGTGTGTGTGTGTACCACTTATGAATTGTTTGTTCAGTGTATATATTAACCACAATGTTCCTGTGTGTGTGTGTACCACTTATGAATTGTTTGTTCAGTGTATATATTAACTACAATGTTCCTGTGTGTGTGTAAACCACTTATGAATTGTTTGTTCAGTGTATATATTAACCACAATGTTCCTGTGTGTGTGTGTACCACTTATGAATTGTTTGTTCAGTGTATATATTAACTACAATGTTCCTGTGTGTGTGTAGCACTTATGAAATGTTTGTTCAGTGTATATATTAACCACAATGTTCCTGTGTGTGTGTGTGTGTACCACTTATGAATTGTTTGTTCAGTGTATATATTAACCAGAATGTTCCTGTGTGTGTGTGTACCACTTATGAAATGTTTGTTCAGTGTATTTATTAACCACAATGTTCCTGTGTGTGTGTAGCACTTATGAAATGTTTGTTCAGTGTATATATTAACCACTATGTTCCTGTGTGTGTATACCACTTATGAAATGTTTGTTCAGTGTATATATATTAACCACAATGTTTCTGTGTGTGTGTGTAGCACTTATGAAATATTTGTTCAGTGTATATATTAACCACAATGTTCCTGTGTGTGTGTGTACCACTTATGAAATGTTTGTTCAGTGTATATATTAACCAGAATGTTCCTGTGTGTGTGTGTACCACTTATGAAATGTTTGTTCAATGTATATATTAACCACAATGTTCCTGTGTGTGTGTGTAGCACTTATGAAATATTTGTTCAGTGTATATATTAACCACAATGTTCCTGTGTGTGGGTGTGTAGCACTTATGAAATGTTTGTTCAGTGCATATATTAACTACAATGTTCCTGTGTGTGTGTGTGTAGCACTTATGAAATGTTTATTCAGTGTATATATTAACTACAATGTTCCTGTGTGTGTGTGTACCACTTATGAAATGTTTGTTCAGTGTATATATTAACCACAATGTTCCTGTTTGTGTGTGTGTACCACTTATGAAATGTTTGTTCAGTGTATATATTAACCACAATGTTCCTGTGTGTGTAAAATTTTAACTTATGAAATGTTTGTTCAGTGTATATATTAACCACAATGTTCCTGTGTGTGTGTACCACTTATGAAATGTTTGTTCAGTGTATATATTAACCACAATGTTCCTGTGTGTGTGTGTACCACTTATGAAATGTTTGTTCAGTGTATATATTAACTACAATGTTCCTGTGTGTGTGTGTGTACCACTTATGAAATGTTTGTTCAGTGTATATATTAACTACAATGTTCCTGTGTGTGTGTATACCACTTATGAAATGTTTGTTCAGTGTATATATTAACCACAATGTTCCTGTGTGTGTGTGTAGCAGTTATGAAATATTTGTTCAGTGTATATATTAACCACAATGTTCCTGTGTGTGTACCACTTATGAAATATTTGTTCAGTGTATATATTAACCACAATGTTCCTGTGTGTGGGTGTGTAGCACTTATGAAATGTTTGTTCAGTGCATATATTAACTACAATGTTCCTGTGTGTGTGTGTGTAGCACTTATGAAATGTTTATTCAGTGTATATATTAACTACAATGTTCCTGTGTGTGTGTGTACCACTTATGAAATGTTTGTTCAGTGTATATATTAACCACAATGTTCCTGTTTGTGTGTGCGTACCACTTATGAAATGTTTGTTCAGTGTATATATTAACCACAATGTTCCTGTGTGTTATTGTAATTACTTATGAAATGTTTGTTCAGTGTATATATTAACTACAATGTTCCTGTGTGTGTATACCACTTATGAAATGTTTGTTCAGTGTATATATTAACCACAATGTTCCTGTGTGTGTGTGTGTGTAGAACTTATGAAATATTTGTTCATTGTATATATTAACTAGAATGTTGCTGTGTGTGTGTGTACCACTTATGAAATGTTTGTTCAATGTATATATTAACCACAATGTTCCTGTGTGTGTGTGTAGCAGTTATGAAATGTTTGTTCAGTGTATATATTAACTACAATGTTCCTGTGTGTGTGTATACCACTTATGAAATGTTTGTTCAGTGTATATATTAACCACAATGTTCCTGTGTGTGTGTGTGTGTAGAACTTATGAAATATTTGTTCATTGTATATATTAACTAGAATGTTGCTGTGTGTGTGCGTACCACTTATGAAATGTTTGTTCAATGTATATATTAACCACAATGTTCCTGTGTGTGTGTGTAGCAGTTATGAAATATTTGTTCAGTGTATATATTAACCACAATGATCCTGTGTGTGGGTGTGTAGCACTTATGAAATGTTTGTTCAGTGTATATATTAACCACAATGTTCCTGTGTGTGTGTGTAGCACTTATGAAATATTTGTTCAGTGTATATATTAACCACAATGTTCCTGTGTGTGTGTGTGTAGAACTTATGAAATGTTTGTTCAGTGTATATATTAACCACAATGTTCCTGTGTGTGTGTGTACCACTTATGAAATATTTGTTCAGTGTACATATTAACCAGAATGTTCCTGTGTGTGTGTGTACCACTTATGAAATGTTTGTTCAATGTATATATTAACCACAATGTTCCTGTGTGTGTGTGTAGCACTTATGAAATATTTGTTCAGTGTATATATTAACCACAATGTTCCTGTGTGTGTACCACTTATGAAATATTTGTTCAGTGTATATATTAACCACAATGTTCCTGTGTGTGTACCACTTATGAAATGTTTGTTCAGTGTATATATTAACCACAATGTTCCTGTGTGTGTGTGTAGCACTTATGAAATGTTTGTTCAGTGTATATATTAACCACAATATTGCTGTGTGTGTGTGTAGCACTTATGAAATGTTTGTTCAGTGCATATATTAACTACAATGTTCCTGTGTGTGTGTGTGTGTGTAGCACTTATGAAATGTTTGTTCAGTGCATATATTAACTACAATGTTCCTGTGTGTGTGTGTAGCACTTATGAAATGTTTGTTCAGTGCATATATTAACTACAATGTTCCTGTGTGTGTGTGTAGCACTTATGAAATGTTTATTCAGTGTATATATTAACTACAATGTTCCTGTGTGTGTATTGTACCACTTATGAAATGTTTGTTCAGTGTATATATTAACCACAATGTTCCTGTGTGTGTGTACCACTTATGAAATGTTTGTTCAGTGTATATATTAACCACAATGTTCCTGTGTGTGTGTACCACTTATGAAATGTTTGTTCAGTGTATATATTAACCACAATGTTCCTGTGTGTGTGTGTGTGTAGAACTTATGAAATATTTGTTCATTGTATATATTAACCACAATGTTCCTGTGTGTGTGTGTACCACTTATGAAATGTTTGTTCAGTGTATATATTAACTACAATGTTCCTGTGTGTGTGTGTACCACTTATGAAATGTTTGTTCAGTGTATATATTAACCACAATGTTCCTGTGTGTGTGTGTGTGTAGAACTTATGAAATATTTGTTCATTGTATATATTAACTACAATGTTCCTGTGTGTGTGTGTAGCACTTATGAATTGTTTGTTCAGTGTATATATTAACCACAATGTTCCTCTGTGTGTGTGTACCACTTATGAATTGTTTGTTCAGTGTATATATTAACTACAATGTTCCTGTGTGTGTGTAGCACTTATGAAATGTTTGTTCAGTGTATATATTGACCACAATGTTCCTGTGTGTGTGTGTACCACTTATGAATTGTTTGTTCAGTGTATATATTAACCACAATGTTCCTGTGTGTGTGTGTACCACTTATGAATTGTTTGTTCAGTGTATATATTAACTACAATGTTCCTGTGTGTGTGTGTACCACTTATGAATTGTTTGTTCAGTGTATATATTAACCACAATGTTCCTGTGTGTGTGTGTACCACTTATGAATTGTTTGTTCAGTGTATATATTAACTACAATGTTCCTGTGTGTGTGTAGCACTTATGAAATGTTTGTTCAGTGTATATATTAACCACAATGTTCCTGTGTGTGTGTGTGTACCACTTATGAATTGTTTGTTCAGTGTATATATTAACCAGAATGTTCCTGTGTGTGTGTGTGTACCACTTATGAAATGTTTGTTCAGTGTATATATTAACCACAATGTTCCTGTGTGTGTAGCACTTATGAAATGTTTGTTCAGTGTATATATTAACCACAATGTTCCTGTGTGTGTATACCACTTATGAAAAGTTTGTTCAGTGTATATATATTAACCACAATGTTCCTGTGTGTGTGTGTAGCACTTATGAAATGTTTGTTCAGTGTATATATTAACCAGAATGTTCCTGTGTGTGTGTGTACCACTTATGAAATGTTTGTTCAATGTATATATTAACCACAATGTTCCTGTGTGTGTGTGTAGCACTTATGAAATATTTGTTCAGTGTATATATTAACCACAATGTTCCTGTGTGTGGGTGTGTAGCACTTATGAAATGTTTGTTCAGTGCATATATTAACTACAATGTTCCTGTGTGTGTGTGTGTAGCACTTATGAAATGTTTATTCAGTGTATATATTAACTACAATGTTCCTGTGTGTGTGTGTACCACTTATGAAATGTTTGTTCAGTGTATATATTAACCACAATGTTCCTGTTTGTGTGTGTGTACCACTTATGAAATGTTTGTTCAGTGTATATATTAACCACAATGTTCCTGTGTGTGTGTACCACTTATGAAATGTTTGTTCAGTGTATATATTAACCACAATGTTCCTGTGTGTGTGTGTACCACTTATGAAATGTTTGTTCAGTGTATATATTAACCACAATGTTCCTGTGTGTGTATACCACTTATGAAATGTTTGTTCAGTGTATATATATTAACCACAATGTTCCTGTGTGTGTGTGTGTAGCACTTATGAAATATTTGTTCAGTGTATATATTAACCACAATGTTCCTGTGTGTGTGTGTGTAGAACTTATGAAATGTTTGTTCAGTGTATATATTAACCACAATGTTCCTGTGTGTGTGTGTACCACTTATGAAATATTTGTTCAGTGTACATATTAACCAGAATGTTCCTGTGTGTGTGTGTACCACTTATGAAATGTTTGTTCAGTGTATATTAACCACAATGTTCCTGTGTGTGTAGCACTTATGAAATATTTGTTCAGTGTATATATTAACCACAATGTTCCTGTGTATTGTTGTACCACTTATGAAATATTTGTTCAGTGTATATATTAACCACAATGTTCCTGTGTGTGTATTGTACCACTTATGAAATGTTTGTTCAGTGTATATATTAACCACAATGTTCCTGTGTGTGTGTGTAGCACTTATGAAATGTTTGTTGAGTGTATATATTAACCACAATATTGCTGTGTGTGTGTGTAGCACTTATGAAATGTTTGTTCAGTGCATATATTAACTACAATGTTCCTGTGTGTGTGTGTGTGTGTAGCACTTATGAAATGTTTGTTCAGTGCATATATTAACTACAATGTTCCTGTGTGTGTGTGTAGCACTTATGAAATGTTTATTCAGTGTATATATTAACTACAATGTTCCTGTGTGTGTGTAATGTTAACTTATGAAATGTTTGTTCAGTGTATATATTAACCACAATGTTCCTGTGTGTGTGTGTACCACTTATGAAATGTTTGTTCAGTGTATATATTAACCACAATGTTCCTGTGTGTGTGTACCACTTATGAAATGTTTGTTCAGTGTATATATTAACCACAATGTTCCTGTGTGTGTGTGTGTGTGTGTGTAGAACTTATGAAATATTTGTTCATTGTATATATTAACCACAATGTTCCTGTGTGTGTGTGAACCACTTATGAAATGTTTGTTCAGTGTATATATTAACTACAATGTTCCTGTGTGTGTGTGTGTGTGTGTAGAACTTATGAAATATTTGTTCATTGTATATATTAACCACAATGTTCCTGTGTGTGTGTGAACCACTTATGAAATGTTTGTTCAGTGTATATATTAACTACAATGTTCCTGTGTGTGTGTGTACCACTTATGAAATGTTTGTTCAGTGTATATATTAACCACAATGTTCCTGTGTGTGTGTGTGTGTAGAACTTATGAAATATTTGTTCATTGTATATATTAACTACAATGTTCCTGTGTGTGTGTGTAGCACTTATGAATTGTTTGTTCAGTGTATATATTAACCACAATGTTCCTCTGTGTGTGTGTACCACTTATGAATTGTTTGTTTAGTGTATATATTAACTACAATGTTCCTGTGTGTGTGTAGCACTTATGAAATGTTTGTTCAGTGTATATATTAACCACAATGTTCCTGTTTGTGTGTGTGTACCACTTATGAAATGTTTGTTCAGTGTATATATTAACCACAATGTTCCTGTGTGTGTGTACCACTTATAAAATGTTTGTTCAGTGTATATATTAACCACAATGTTCCTGTGTGTGTGTACCACTTATGAAATGTTTGTTCAGTGTATATATTAACCACAATGTTCCTGTGTGTGTATACCACTTATGAAATGTTTGTTCAATTTATATATTAACCACAATGTTCCTGTGTGTGTGTGTAGCAGTTATGAAATATTTCTTCAGTGTATATATTAACCACAATGATCCTGTGTGTGGGTGTGTAGCACTTATGAAATGTTTGTTCAGTGTATATATTAACCACAATGTTCCTGTGTGTGTGTGTAGCACTTATGAAATATTTGTTCAGTGTATATATTAACCACAATGTTCCTGTGTGTGTGTGTGTAGAACTTATGAAATGTTTGTTCAGTGTATATATTAACCACAATGTTCCTGTGTGTGTGTGTACCACTTATGAAATATTTGTTCAGTGTACATATTAACCAGAATGTTCCTATGTGTGTGTGTACCACTTATGAAATGTTTGTTCAATGTATATATTAACCACAATGTTCCTGTGTGTGTGTGTAGCACTTATGAAATATTTGTTCAGTGTATATATTAACCACAATGTTCCTGTGTGTAAAATTCACTTATGAAATATTTGTTCAGTGTATATATTAACCACAATGTTCCTGTGTGTGGGTGTGTAGCACTTATGAAATGTTTGTTCAGTGCATATATTAACTACAATGTTCCTGTGTGTGTGTAGCACTTATGAAATGTTTGTTCAGTGTATATATTAACCACAATGTTCCTGTGTGTGTGTGTACCACTTATGAAATGTTTGTTCAGTGTATATATTAACCACAATGTTCCTGTTTGTGTGTGTGTACCACTTATGAAATGTTTGTTCAGTGTATATATTAACCACAATGTTCCTGTGTGTGTGTGTACCACTTATGAAATGTTTGTTCAGTGTATATATTAACCACAATGTTCCTGTGTGTGTGTACCACTTATGAAATGTTTGTTCAGTGTATATATTAACCACAATGTTCCTGTGTGTGTATACCACTTATGAAATGTTTGTTCAGTGTATATATATTAACCACAATGTTCCTGTGTGTGTGTGTAGCACTTATGAAATATTTGTTCAGTGTATATATTAACCACAATGTTCCTGTGTGTGTGTGTGTAGAACTTATGAAATGTTTGTTCAGTGTATATATTAACCACAATGTTCCTGTGTGCGTGTGTACAACTTATGAATTGTTTGTTCAGTGTACATATTAACCAGAATGTTCCTGTGTGTGTGTGTACCACTTATGAAATGTTTGTTCAATGTATATATTAACCACAATGTTCCTGTGTTTGTGTGTAGCACTTATGAAATATTTGTTCAGTGTATATATTAACCACAATGTTCCTGTGTGTGTACCCATTATGAAATATTTGTTCAGTGTATATATTAACCACAATGTTCCTGTGTGTGTACCACTTATGAAATGTTTGTTCAGTGTATATATTAACCACAATGTTCCTGTGTGTGTATACCACTTATGAAATGTTTGTTCAATGTATATATTAACCACAATGTTCCTGTGTGTGTGTGTAGCAGTTATGAAATATTTGTTCAGTGTATATATTAACCACAATGATCCTGTGTGTGGGTGTGTAGCACTTATGAAATGTTTGTTCAGTGTATATATTAACCACAATGTTCCTGTGTGTGTGTGTAGCACTTATGAAATATTTGTTCAGTGTATATATTAACCACAATGTTCCTGTGTGTGTGTGTGTAGAACTTATGAAATGTTTGTTCAGTGTATATATTAACCACAATGTTCCTCTGTGTGTGTGTACCACTTATGAAATGTTTGTTCAATGTATATATTAACCACAATGTTCCTGTGTGTGTGTGTAGCACTTATGAAATATTTGTTCAGTGTATATATTAACCACAATGTTCCTGTGTGTGTACCACTTATGAAATATTTGTTCAGTGTATATATTAACCACAATGTTCCTGTGTGTGGGTGTGTAGCACTTATGAAATGTTTGTTCAGTGCATATATTAACTACAATGTTCCTGTGTGTGTGTGTGTAGCACTTATGAAATGTTTATTCAGTGTATATATTAACTACAATGTTCCTGTGTGTGTGTGTACCACTTATGAAATGTTTGTTCAGTGTATATATTAACCACAATGTTCCTGTTTGTGTGTGTACCACTTATGAAATGTTTGTTCAGTGTATATATTAACCACAATGTTCCTGTGTGTGTGTACCACTTATGAAATGTTTGTTCAGTGTATATATTAACCACAATGTTCCTGTGTGTGTATACCACTTATGAAATGTTTGTTCAGTGTATATATATTAACCACAATGTTCCTGTGTGTGTGTGTAGCACTTATGAAATATTTGTTCAGTGTATATATTAACCACAATGTTCCTGTGTGTGTGTGTGTAGAACTTATGAAATGTTTGTTCAGTGTATATATTAACCACAATGTTCCTGTGTGTGTGTGTACCACTTATGAAATATTTGTTCAGTGTACATATTAACCAGAATGTTCCTGTGTGTGTGTGTACCACTTATGAAATGTTTGTTCAATGTATATATTAACCACAATGTTCCTGTGTGTGTGTGTAGCACTTATGAAATATTTGTTCAGTGTATATATTAACCACAATGTTCCTGTGTGTGTACCACTTATGAAATATTTGTTCAGTGTATATATTAACCACAATGTTCCTGTGTGTGTACCACTTATGAAATGTTTGTTCAGTGTATATATTAACCACAATGTTCCTGTGTGTGTGTGTAGCACTTATGAAATGTTTGTTCAGTGCATATATTAACTACAATGTTCCTGTGTGTGTGTGTAGCACTTATGAAATGTTTATTCAGTGTATATATTAACTACAATGTTCCTGTGTGTGTGTGTACCACTTATGAAATGTTTGTTCAGTGTATATATTAACCACAATGTTCCTGTTTGTGTGTGTGTACCACTTATGAAATGTTTGTTCAGTGTATATATTAACCACAATGTTCCTGTGTGTGTGTGTGTAGAACTTATGAAATATTTGTTCATTGTATATATTAACCACAATGTTCCTGTGTGTGTGTGTACCACTTATGAAATGTTTGTTCAGTGTATATATTAACTACAATGTTCCTGTGTGTGTGTGTAGCAGTTATGAAATATTTGTTCAGTGTATATATTAACCACAATGATCCTGTGTGTGGGTGTGTAGCACTTATGAAATGTTTGTTCAGTGTATATATTAACCACAATGTTCCTGTGTGTGTGTGTAGCACTTATGAAATATTTGTTCAGTGTATATATTAACCACAATGTTCCTGTGTGTGTGTGTAGAACTTATGAAATGTTTGTTCAGTGTATATATTAACCACAATGTTCCTGTGTGTGTGTAGCACTTATGAAATGTTTGTTCAGTGTATATATTAACCACAATGTTCCTGTTTGTGTGTGTGTACCACTTATGAAATGTTTGTTCAGTGTATATATTAACCACAATGTTCCTGTGTGTGTGTACCACTTATGAAATTTTTGTTCAGTGTATATATTAACCACAATGTTCCTATGTGTGTGTACCACTTATGAAATGTTTGTTCAGTGTATATATTAACCACAATGTTCCTGTGTGTGTGTGTAGCAGTTATGAAATATTTGTTCAGTGTATATATTAACCACAATGATCCTGTGTGTGGGTGTGTAGCACTTATGAAATGTTTGTTCAGTGTATATATTAACCACAATGTTCCTGTGTGTGTGTAGCACTTATGAAATATTTGTTCAGTGTATATATTAACCACAATGTTCCTGTGTGTGTGTGTGTAGAACTTATGAAATGTTTGTTCAGTGTATATATTAACCACAATGTTCCTGTGTGTGTGTGTACCACTTATGAAATATTTGTTCAGTGTACATATTAACCACAATGTTCCTGTGTGTGTGTGTACCACTTATGAAATGTTTGTTCAATGTATATATTAACCACAATGTTCCTGTGTGTGTGTGTAGCACTTATGAAATGTTTGTTCAGTGCATATATTAACTACAATGTTCCTGTGTGTGTGTGTGTGTAGCACTTATGAAATGTTTGTTCAGTGCATATATTAACTACAATGTTCCTGTGTGTGTGTAGCACTTATGAAATGTTTATTCAGTGTATATATTAACTACAATGTTCCTGTGTGTGTACCACTTATGAAATGTTTGTTCAGTGTATATATTAACCACAATGTTCCTGTGTGTGTGTACCACTTATGAAATGTTTGTTCAGTGTATATATTAACCACAATGTTCCTGTGTGTGTGTGTGTGTGTAGAACTTATGAAATATTTGTTCATTGTATATATTAACCACAATGTTCCTGTGTGTGTGTGTACCACTTATGAAATGTTTGTTCAGTGTATATATTAACTACAATGTTCCTGTGTGTGTGTGTACCACTTATGAAATGTTTGTTCAGTGTATATATTAACCACAATGTTCCTGTGTGTGTGTGTGTGTAGAACTTATGAAATATTTGTTCATTGTATATATTAACTACAATGTTCCTGTGTGTGTGTGTAGCACTTATGAATTGTTTGTTCAGTGTATATATTAACCACAATGTTCCTCTGTGTGTGTGTACCACTTATGAATTGTTTGTTCAGTGTATATATTAACTACAATGTTCCTGTGTGTGTGTAGCACTTATGAAATGTTTGTTCAGTGTATATATTAACCACAATGTTCCTGTTTGTGTGTGTAAAAATTCACTTATGAAATATTTGTTCAGTGTATATATTAACCACAATGTTCCTGTGTGTGTGTACCACTTATGAAATGTTTGTTCAGTGTATATATTAACCACAATGTTCCTGTGTGTGTGTACCACTTATGAAATGTTTGTTCAGTGTATATATTAACCACAATGTTCCTGTGTGTGTATACCACTTATGAAATGTTTGTTCAATGTATATATTAACCACAATGTTCCTGTGTGTGTGTGTAGCAGTTATGAAATATTTGTTCAGTGTATATATTAACCACAATGATCCTGTGTGTGGGTGTGTAGCACTTATGAAATGTTTGTTCAGTGTATATATTAACCACAATGTTCCTGTGTGTGTGTGTAGCACTTATGAAATATTTGTTCAGTGTATATATTAACCACAATGTTCCTGTGTGTGTGTGTAGCACTTATGAAATGTTTGTTCAATGTATATATTAACCACAATGTTCCTGTGTGTGTGTGTAGCACTTATGAAATATTTGTTCAGTGTATATATTAACCACAATGTTCCTGTGTGTGTGTATTAATTTATGAAATATTTGTTCAGTGTATATATTAACCACAATGTTCCTGTGTGTGTACCAATTTATGAAATGTTTGTTCAGTGTATATATTAACCACAATGTTCCTGTGTGTGTGTGTAGCACTTATGAAATGTTTGTTCAGTGTATATATTAACCACAATATTGTTGTGTGTGTGTGTAGCACTTATGAAATGTTTGTTCAGTGCATATATTAACCACAATGTTCCTGTGTGTGTGTGTGTGTAGAACTTATGAAATATTTGTTCATTGTATATATTAACCACAATGTTCCTGTGTGTGTGTGTACCACTTATGAAATGTTTGTTCAGTGTATATATTAACCACAATGTTCCTGTGTGTGTGTGTGTAGAACTTATGAAATATTTGTTCATTGTATATATTAACTACAATGTTCCTGTGTGTGTGTGTAGCACTTATGAATTGTTTGTTCAGTGTATATATTAACCACAATGTTCCTCTGTGTGTGTGTACCACTTATGAATTGTTTGTTCAGTGTATATATTAACCACAATGTTCCTGTGTGTGTGTGTAGCACTTATGAAATGTTTGTTCAGTGTATATATTAACCACAATGTTCCTGTGTGTGTGTGTGTGTAGCACTTGTGAAATGTTTGTTCAGTGTATATATTAACCACAATGTTCCTGTGTGTGTGTAGATGAAATGTTTGTTCAGTGTATATATTAACCACAATGTTCCTGTGTGTGTGTGTAGCACTTATGAAATGTTTGTTCAGTGTATATATTAACCACAATGTTCCTGTGTGTGTGTGTACCACTTATGAATTGTTTGTTCAGTGTATATATTAACCACAATGTTCCTGTGTGTGTGTGTACCAATTTATGAATTGTTTGTTCAGTGTATATATTAACCACAATGTTCCTGTGTGTGTGTGTGTACCACTTATGAATTGTTTGTTCAGTGTATATATTAACCACAATGTTCCTGTGTGTGTGTGTACCACTTATGAATTGTTTGTTCAGTGTATATATTAACCACAATGTTCCTGTGTGTGTGTAGCACTTATGAAATGTTTGTTCAGTGTATATATTAACCACAATGTTCCTGTGTGTGTGTGTACCACTTATGAATTGTTTGTTCAGTGTATATATTAACCACAATGTTCCTGTGTGTGTGTGTACCACTTATGAAATGTTTGTTCAGTGTATATATTAACCACAATGTTCCTGTGTGTGTGTAGCACTTATGAAATGTTTGTTCAGTGTATATATTAACCACAATGTTCCTGTGTGTGTATACCACTTATGAAAAGTTTGTTCAGTGTATATATATTAACCACAATGTTCCTGTGTGTGTGTGTAGCACTTATGAAATATTTGTTCAGTGTATATATTAACCACAATGTTCCTGTGTGTGTGTGTGTAGAATTTATGAAATATTTGTTCAGTGTATATATTAACCACAATGTTCCTCTGTGTGTGTGTACCACTTATGAAATGTTTGTTCAGTGTATATATTAACCAGAATGTTCCTGTGTGTGTGTGTACCACTTATGAAATGTTTGTTCAATGTATATATTAACCACAATGTTCCTGTGTGTGTGTGTAGCACTTATGAAATATTTGTTCAGTGTATATATTAACCACAATGTTCCTGTGTGTGGGTGTGTAGCACTTATGAAATGTTTGTTCAGTGCATATATTAACTACAATGTTCCTGTGTGTGTGTGTAGCACTTATGAAATGTTTATTCAGTGTATATATTAACCACAATGTTCCTGTGTGTGTGTAAAAATTAATTTATGAAATGTTTGTTCAGTGTATATATTAACCACAATGTTCCTGTTTGTGTGTGTGTACCAATTATGAAATGTTTGTTCAGTGTATATATTAACCACAATGTTCCTGTGTGTGTACCACTTATGAAATGTTTGTTCAGTGTATATATTAACCACAATGTTCCTGTGTGTGTGTACCACTTATGAAATGTTTGTTCAGTGTATATATTAACCACAATGTTCCTGTGTGTGTATACCACTTATGAAATGTTTGTTCAGTGTATATATATTAACCACAATGTTCCTGTGTGTGTGTGTAGCACTTATGAAATATTTGTTCAGTGTATATATTAACCACAATGTTCCTGTGTGTGTGTGTGTAGAATTTATGAAATATTTGTTCAGTGTATATATTAACCACAATGTTCCTGTGTGTGTGTGTGTACCAATTTATGAAATGTTTGTTCAGTGTATATATTAACCAGAATGTTCCTGTGTGTGTGTGTACCACTTATGAAATGTTTGTTCAATATATATATTAACCACAATGTTCCTGTGTGTGTGTGTAGCACTTATGAAATATTTGTTCAGTGTATATATTAACCACAATGTTCCTGTGTGTGTGTGTAGCACTTATGAAATATTTGTTCAGTGTATATATTAACCACAATGTTCCTGTGTGTGTGTGTGTAGAACTTATGAAATGTTTGTTCAGTGTATATATTAACCACAATGTTCCTGTGTGTGTGTGTACCACTTATGAAATATTTGTTCAGTGTACATATTAACCACAATGTTCCTGTGTGTGTGTGTACCACTTATGAAATGTTTGTTCAATGTATATATTAACCACAATGTTCCTGTGTGTGTGTGTAGCACTTATGAAATATTTGTTCAGTGTATATATTAACCACAATGTTCCTGTGTGTACCAATTTATGAAATATTTGTTCAGTGTATATATTAACTACAATGTTCCTGTGTGTGTGTACCACTTATGAAATGTTTGTTCAGTGTATATATTAACCACAATGTTCCTGTGTGTGTGTGTAGCACTTATGAAATGTTTGTTCAGTGTATATATTAACCACAATATTGCTGTGTGTGTGTGTAGCACTTATGAAATGTTTGTTCAGTGCATATATTAACTACAATGTTCCTGTGTGTGTAGCACTTATGAAATGTTTGTTCAGTGCATATATTAACTACAATGTTCCTGTGTGTGTGTAGCACTTATGAAATGTTTATTCAGTGTATATATTAACTACAATGTTCCTGTGTGTGTGTGTAAAATTAATTTATGAAATGTTTGTTCAGTGTATATATTAACCACAATGTTCCTGTGTGTGTGTACCACTTATGAAATGTTTGTTCAGTGTATATATTAACCACAATGTTCCTGTGTGTGTGTGTGTAGAACTTATGAAATATTTGTTCAATGTATATATTAACCACAATGTTCCTGTGTGTGTGTGTACCACTTATGAAATGTTTGTTCAGTGTATATATTAACCACAATGTTCCTGTGTGTGTGTGTACCAATTTATGAAATGTTTGTTCAGTGTATATATTAACCACAATGTTCCTGTGTGTGTGTGTGTGTAGAACTTATGAAATATTTGTTCATTGTATATATTAACCACAATGTTCCTGTGTGTGTGTGTAGCACTTATGAATTGTTTGTTCAGTGTATATATTAACCACAATGTTCCTCTGTGTGTGTGTAAATGAATTGTTTGTTCAGTGTATATATTAACCACAATGTTCCTGTGTGTGTGTAGCACTTATGAAATGTTTGTTCAGTGTATATATTAACCACAATGTTCCTGTTTGTGTGTGTAAAATTACTTATGAAATATTTGTTCAGTGTATATATTAACCACAATGTTCCTGTGTGTGTGTACCACTTATGAAATGTTTGTTCAGTGTATATATTAACCACAATGTTCCTGTGTGTGTGTACCACTTATGAAATGTTTGTTCAGTGTATATATTAACCACAATGTTCCTGTGTGTGTATACCACTTATGAAATGTTTGTTCAATGTATATATTAACCACAATGTTCCTGTGTGTGTGTGTAGCAGTTATGAAATATTTGTTCAGTGTATATATTAACCATAATGATCCTGTGTGTGTGTGTGTAGCACTTATGAAATGTTTGTTCAGTGTATATATTAACCACAATGTTCCTGTGTGTGTGTGTAGCACTTATGAAATATTTGTTCAGTGTATATATTAACCACAATGTTCCTGTGTGTGTGTGTGTAGAACTTATGAAATGTTTGTTCAATGTATATATTAACCACAATGTTCCTGTGTGTGTGTGTAGCACTTATGAAATATTTGTTCAGTGTATATATTAACCACAATGTTCCTGTGTGTAAAAATTACTTTATGAAATATTTGTTCAGTGTATATATTAACCACAATGTTCCTGTGTGTACCATTAATTTATGAAATGTTTGTTCAGTGTATATATTAACCACAATGTTCCTGTGTGTGTGTGTAGCACTTATGAAATGTTTGTTCAGTGTATATATTAACCACAATATTGCTGTGTGTGTGTGTAGCACTTATGAAATGTTTGTTCAGTGCATATATTAACTACAATGTTCCTGTGTGTGTGTGTGTGTGTAGAACTTATGAAATATTTGTTCATTGTATATATTAACCACAATGTTCCTGTGTGTGTGTAAAATTAATTTATGAAATGTTTGTTCAGTGTATATATTAACCACAATGTTCCTGTGTGTGTGTGTGTGTAGAACTTATGAAATATTTGTTCATTGTATATATTAACCACAATGTTCCTGTGTGTGTGTGTAGCACTTATGAATTGTTTGTTCAGTGTATATATTAACCACAATGTTCCTCTGTGTGTGTGTACCACTTATGAATTGTTTGTTCAGTGTATATATTAACTACAATGTTCCTGTGTGTGTGTAGCACTTATGAAATGTTTGTTCAGTGTATATATTAACCACAATGTTCCTGTGTGTGTGTGTGTGTAGCACTTGTGAAATGTTTGTTCAGTGTATATATTAACCACAATGTTCCTGTGTGTGTGTAGATGAAATGTTTGTTCAGTGTATATATTAACCACAATGTTCCTGTGTGTGTGTAGCACTTATGAAATGTTTGTTCAGTGTATATATTAACCACAATGTTCCTGTGTGTGTGTGTGTACCACTTATGAATTGTTTGTTCAGTGTATATATTAACCACAATGTTCCTGTGTGTGTGTAAAATTCACTTATGAATTGTTTGTTCAGTGTATATATTAACTACAATGTTCCTGTGTGTGTGTAAAAATTAATTTATGAATTGTTTGTTCAGTGTATATATTAACCACAATGTTCCTGTGTGTGTGTGTACCAATTTATGAAATGTTTGTTCAGTGTATATATTAACCACAATGTTCCTGTGTGTGTGTAGCACTTATGAAATGTTTGTTCAGTGTATATATTAACCACAATGTTCCTGTGTGTGTGTGTGTTAATTTATGAATTGTTTGTTCAGTGTATATATTAACCACAATGTTCCTGTGTGTGTGTGTACCACTTATGAAATGTTTGTTCAGTGTATATATTAACCACAATGTTCCTGTGTGTGTGTAGCACTTATGAAATGTTTGTTCAGTGTATATATTAACCACAATGTTCCTGTGTGTGTATACCACTTATGAAAAGTTTGTTCAGTGTATATATATTAACCACAATGTTCCTGTGTGTGTGTGTAGCACTTATGAAATATTTGTTCAGTGTATATATTAACCACAATGTTCCTGTGTGTGTGTGTGTAGAATTTATGAAATATTTGTTCAGTGTATATATTAACCACAATGTTCCTGTGTGTGTGTACCAATTTATGAAATGTTTGTTCAGTGTATATATTAACCAGAATGTTCCTGTGTGTGTGTGTACCACTTATGAAATGTTTGTTCAATGTATATATTAACCACAATGTTCCTGTGTGTGTGTGTAGCACTTATGAAATATTTGTTCAGTGTATATATTAACCACAATGTTCCTGTGTGTGGGTGTGTAGCACTTATGAAATGTTTGTTCAGTGCATATATTAACTACAATGTTCCTGTGTGTGTGTGTGTAGCACTTATGAAATGTTTGTTCAGTGTATATATTAACTACAATGTTCCTGTGTGTGTGTGTACCACTTATGAAATGTTTGTTCAGTGTATATATTAACCACAATGTTCCTGTTTGTGTGTAAAAAACCATTTATGAAATGTTTGTTCAGTGTATATATTAACCACAATGTTCCTGTTTGTGTGTGTGTACCAATTTATGAAATGTTTGTTCAGTGTATATATTAACCACAATGTTCCTGTGTGTGTATACCACTTATGAAATGTTTGTTCAGTGTATATATTAACCACAATGTTCCTGTGTGTGTGTGTAGCACTTATGAAATATTTGTTCAGTGTATATATTAACCACAATGTTCCTGTGTGTGTGTGTGTAGAATTTATGAAATATTTGTTCAGTGTATATATTAACCACAATGTTCCTGTGTGTGTGTGTACCACTTATGAAATGTTTGTTCAGTGTATATATTAACCAGAATGTTCCTGTGTGTGTGTGTACCACTTATGAAATGTTTGTTCAGTATATATATTAACCACAATGTTCCTGTGTGTGTGTGTGTAGCACTTATGAAATATTTGTTCAGTGTATATATTAAACACAATGTTCCTGTGTGTGTGTGTGTAGCACTTATGAAATGTTTGTTCAGTGTATATATTAACCACAATGTTCCTGTGTGTGTGTGTAGCACTTATGAAATGTTTATTCAGTGTATATATTAACTACAATGTTCCTGTGTGTGTGTGTACCACTTATGAAATGTTTGTTCAGTGTATATATTAACCACAATGTTCCTGTTTGTGTGTGTGTACCACTTATGAAATGTTTGTTCAGTGTATATATTAACCACAATGTTCCTGTGTGTGTGTACCAATTTATGAAATGTTTGTTCAGTGTATATATTAACCACAATGTTCCTGTGTGTGTACCACTTATGAAATGTTTGTTCAGTGTATATATTAACCACAATGTTCCTGTGTGTGTGTACCAATTTATGAAATGTTTGTTCAGTGTATATATTAACCACAATGTTCCTGTGTGTGTGTGTAAAATTAATTTATGAAATGTTTGTTCAGTGTATATATTAACCACAATGTTCCTGTGTGTGTGTGTACCACTTATGAAATGTTTGTTCAGTGTATATATTAACCACAATGTTCTGTGTGTGTGTATACCACTTTATGAAATGTTTGTTCAGTGTATATATTAACCACAATGTTCCTGTGTGTGTGTGTGTAGAACTTATGAAATATTTGTTCATTGTATATATTAACTAGAATGTTGCTGTGTGTGTGTGTACCACTTATGAAATGTTTGTTCAATGTATATATTAACCACAATGTTCCTGTGTGTGTGTGTAGCAGTTATGAAATGTTTGTTCAGTGTATATATTAACCACAATGATCCTGTGTGTGGGTGTGTAGCACTTATGAAATGTTTGTTCAGTGTATATATTAACCACAATGTTCCTGTGTGTGTGTGTAGCACTTATGAAATATTTGTTCAGTGTATATATTAACCACAATGTTCCTGTGTGTGTGTGTAGAACTTATGAAATGTTTGTTCAGTGTATATATTAACCACAATGTTCCTGTGTGTGTGTAAAATTCACTTATGAAATGTTTGTTCAGTGTATATATTAACCAGAATGTTCCTGTGTGTGTGTGTACCACTTATGAAATGTTTGTTCAATGTATATATTAACCACAATGTTCCTGTGTGTGTGTGTAGCACTTATGAAATATTTGTTCAGTGTATATATTAACCACAATGTTCCTGTGTGTTGTACCACTTATGAAATATTTGTTCAGTGTATATATTAACCACAATGTTCCTGTGTGTGTGTAATTAATTTATGAAATATTTGTTCAGTGTATATATTAACCACAATGTTCCTGTGTGTGTGTGTAGCACTTATGAAATGTTTGTTCAGTGTATATATTAACCACAATGTTGCTGTGTGTGTGTGTAGCACTTATGAAATGTTTGTTCAGTGTATATATTAACCACAATGTTCCTGTGTGTGTGTGTGTAGCACTTATGAAATGTTTGTTCAGTGTATATATTAACCACAATGTTCCTGTGTGTGTGTGTAGCACTTATGAAATGTTTATTCAGTGTATATATTAACTACAATGTTCCTGTGTGTGTGTGTACCACTTATGAAATGTTTGTTCAGTGTATATATTAACCACAATGTTCCTGTGTGTGTGTACCACTTATGAAATGTTTGTTCAGTGTATATATTAACCACAATGTTCCTGTGTGTGTGTGTGTGTGTGTAGAACTTATGAAATATTTGTTCATTGTATATATTAACCACAATGTTCCTGTGTGTGTGTACCACTTATGAAATGTTTGTTCAGTGTATATATTAACCACAATGTTCCTGTGTGTGTGTGTACCACTTATGAAATGTTTGTTCAGTGTATATATTAACTACAATGTTCCTGTGTGTGTGTGTACTACTTATGAAATATTTGTTCATTGTATATATTAACTACAATGTTCCTGTGTGTGTGTGTAGCACTTATGAATTGTTTGTTCAGTGTATATATTAACCACAATGTTCCTCTGTGTGTGTAAAATTAATTTATGAATTGTTTGTTCAGTGTATATATTAACTACAATGTTCCTGTGTGTGTGTAGCACTTATGAAATGTTTGTTCAGTGTATATATTAACCACAATGTTCCTGTGTGTGTGTGTACCACTTATGAATTGTTTGTTCAGTGTATATATTAACCACAATGTTCCTGTGTGTGTGTGTGTGTGTAGCACTTGTGAAATGTTTGTTCAGTGTATATATTAACCACAATGTTCCTGTGTGTGTGTAGCACTTATGAAATGTTTGTTCAGTGTATATATTAACTACAATGTTCCTGTGTGTGTGTAGCACTTATGAAATGTTTGTTCAGTGTATATATTAACCACAATGTTCCTGTGTGTGTGTAAAATTAACTTATGAATTGTTTGTTCAGTGTATATATTAACCACAATGTTCCTGTGTGTGTGTGTACCACTTATGAATTGTTTGTTCAGTGTATATATTAACCACAATGTTCCTGTGTGTGTGTGTACCACTTATGAATTGTTTGTTCAGTGTATATATTAACCACAATGTTCCTGTGTGTGTGTGTTACCACTTTATGAATTGTTTGTTCAGTGTATATATTAACCACAATGTTCCTGTGTGTGTGTAGCACTTATGAAATGTTTGTTCAGTGTATATATTAACCACAATGTTCCTGTGTGTGTGTGTGTACCACTTATGAACTGTTTGTTCAGTGTATATATTAACCACAATGTTCCTGTGTGTGTGTGTACCACTTATGAAATGTTTGTTCAGTGTATATATTAACCACAATGTTCCTGTGTGTGTGTAGCACTTATGAAATGTTTGTTCAGTGTATATATTAACCACAATGTTCCTGTGTGTGTATACCACTTATGAAATGTTTGTTCAGTGTATATATTAACCACAATGTTCCTGTGTGTGTACCACTTATGAAATGTTTGTTCAGTGTATATATTAACCACAATGTTCCTGTGTGTGTGTGTAGCACTTATGAAATGTTTGTTCAGTGTATATATTAACTACAATATTGCTGTGTGTGTGTGTAGCACTTATGAAATGTTTGTTCAGTGCATATATTAACTACAATGTTCCTGTGTGTGTGTGTGTGTAGCACTTATGAAATGTTTGTTCAGTGCATATATTAACTACAATGTTCCTGTGTGTGTGTGTAGCACTTATGAAATGTTTATTCAGTGTATATATTAACCACAATGTTCCTGTGTGTGTGTGTACCACTTATGAATTGTTTGTTCAGTGTATATATTAACTACAATGTTCCTGAGTGTGTGTAGCACTTATGAAATGTTTGTTCAGTGTATATATTAACCACAATGTTCCTGTGTGTGTGTGTGTACCACTTATGAATTGTTTGTTCAGTGTATATATTAACCAGAATGTTCCTGTGTGTGTGTGTACCACTTATGAAATGTTTGTTCAGTGTATATATTAACCACAATGTTCCTGTGTGTGTGTAGCACTTATGAAATGTTTGTTCAGTGTATATATTAACCACAATGTTCCTGTGTGTAAAATTAATTATGAAATGTTTGTTCAGTGTATATATTAACCACAATGTTCCTGTGTGTGTGTAGTAGCACTTATGAAATGTTTGTTCAGTGTATATATTAACCACAATATTGTGTGTGTGTGTGTAGCACTTATGAAATGTTTGTTCAGTGCATATATTAACTACAATGTTCCTGTGTGTGTGTGTGTGTAGCACTTATGAAATGTTTGTTCAGTGCATATATTAACTACAATGTTCCTGTGTGTGTGTGTAGCACTTATGAAATGTTTATTCAGTGTATATATTAACTACAATGTTCCTGTGTGTGTGTGTACCACTTATGAAATGTTTGTTCAGTGTATATATTAACCACAATGTTCCTGTGTGTGTGTACCAATTTATGAAATGTTTGTTCAGTGCATATATTAACTACAATGTTCCTGTGTGTGTGTGTGTGTAGAACTTATGAAATATTTGTTCATTGTATATATTAACCACAATGTTCCTGTGTGTGTCTGTACCACTTATGAAATGTTTGTTCAGTGTATATATTAACCACAATGTTCCTGTGTGTGTGTGTACCACTTATGAAATGTTTGTTCAGTGTATATATTAACTACAATGTTCCTATGTGTGTGTAAAATTCACTTATGAAATATTTGTTCATTGTATATATTAACTACAATGTTCCTGTGTGTGTGTGTAGCACTTATGAATTGTTTGTTCAGTGTATATATTAACCACAATGTTCCTCTGTGTGTGTGTAGCACTTATGAATTGTTTGTTCAGTGTATATATTAACTACAATGTTCCTGTGTGTGTGTAGCACTTATGAAATGTTTGTTCAGTGTATATATTAACCACAATGTTCCTGTGTGTGTGTGTACCACTTATGAATTGTTTGTTCAGTGTATATATTAACCACAATGTTCCTGTGTGTGTGTGTGTGTGTAGCACTTGTGAAATGTTTGTTCAGTGTATATATTAACCACAATGTTCCTGTGTGTGTGTAGCACTTATGAAATGTTTGTTCAGTGTATATATTAACTACAATGTTCCTGTGTGTGTGTAGCACTTATGAAATGTTTGTTCAGTGTATATATTAACCACAATGTTCCTGTGTGTGTGTACCACTTATGAATTGTTTGTTCAGTGTATATATTAACTACAATGTTCCTGTGTGTGTGTGTACCACTTATGAATTGTTTGTTCAGTGTATATATTAACCACAATGTTCCTGTGTGTGTGTGTACCACTTATGAATTGTTTGTTCAGTGTATATATTAACTACAATGTTCCTGTGTGTGTGTAGCACTTATGAAATGTTTGTTCAGTGTATATATTAACCACAATGTTCCTGTGTGTGTGTGTGTACCACTTATGAATTGTTTGTTCAGTGTATATATTAACCAGAATGTTCCTGTGTGTGTGTGTACCACTTATGAAATGTTTGTTCAGTGTATATATTAACCACAATGTTCCTGTGTGTGTGTAGCACTTATGAAATGTTTGTTCAGTGTATATATTAACCACAATGTTCCTGTGTGTGTGTATACCACTTATGAAATGTTTGTTCAGTGTATATATATTAACCACAATGTTCCTGTGTGTGTGTGTAGCACTTATGAAATATTTGTTCAGTGTATATATTAACCACAATGTTCCTGTGTGTGTGTGTAGAATTTATGAAATATTTGTTCAGTGTATATATTAACCACAATGTTCCTGTGTGTGTGTGTACCACTTATGAAATGTTTGTTCAGTGTATATATTAACCAGAATGTTCCTGTGTGTGTGTGTACCACTTATGAAATGTTTGTTCAATGTATATATTAACCACAATGTTTTTGTGTGTGTGTGTAGCACTTATGAAATGTTTGTTCAGTGCATATATTAACTACAATGTTCCTGTGTGTGTGTGTGTAGCACTTATGAAATGTTTATTCAGTGTATATATTAACTACAATGTTCCTGTGTGTGTGTGTACCACTTATGAAATGTTTGTTCAGTGTATATATTAACCACAATGTTCCTGTGTGTGTGTACCACTTATGAAATGTTTGTTCAGTGTATATATTAACCACAATGTTCCTGTGTGTGTGTACCACTTATGAAATGTTTGTTCAGTGTATATATTAACCACAATGTTCCTGTGTGTGTGTGTACCACTTATGAAATGTTTGTTCAGTGTATATATTAACCACAATGTTCCTGTGTGTGTGTACCACTTATGAAATGTTTGTTCAGTGTATATATTAACTACAATATTGCTGTGTGTGTGTGTAGCACTTATGAAATGTTTGTTCAGTGCATATATTAACTACAATGTTCCTGTGTGTGTGTGTGTGTAGCACTTATGAAATGTTTGTTCAGTGCATATATTAACTACAATGTTCCTGTGTGTGTGTGTAGCACTTATGAAATGTTTATTCAGTGTATATATTAACTACAATGTTCCTGTGTGTGTGTGTACCACTTATGAAATGTTTGTTCAGTGTATATATTAACCACAATGTTCCTGTGTGTGTGTGTAGCAGTTATGAAATGTTTGTTCAGTGCATATATTAACTACAATGTTCCTGTGTGTGTGTGTGTAGCACTTATGAAATGTTTATTCAGTGTATATATTAACTACAATGTTCCTGTGTGTGTGTGTACCACTTATGAAATGTTTGTTCAGTGTACATATTAACCAGAATGTTCCTGTGTGTGTGTGTACCACTTATGAAATGTTTGTTCAGTGTATATATTAACCACAATGTTCCTGTGTGTGTGTAGCACTTATGAAATATTTGTTCAGTGTATATATTAACCACAATGTTCCTGTGTGTGTACCACTTATGAAATATTTGTTCAGTGTATATATTAACCACAATGTTCCTGTGTGTGTACCACTTATGAAATGTTTGTTCAGTGTATATATTAACCACAATGTTCCTGTGTGTGTGTGTAGCATTTATGAAATGTTTGTTCAGTGTATATATTAACCACAATATTGCTGTGTGTGTGTGTAGCACTTATGAAATGTTTGTTCAGTGCATATATTAACTACAATGTTCCTGTGTGTGTGTGTGTGTAGCACTTATGAAATGTTTGTTCAGTGCATATATTAACTACAATGTTCCTGTGTGTGTGTGTAGCACTTATGAAATGTTTATTCAGTGTATATATTAACTACAATGTTCCTGTGTGTGTGTGTACCACTTATGAAATGTTTGTTCAGTGTATATATTAACCACAATGTTCCTGTGTGTGTGTACCACTTATGAAATGTTTGTTCAGTGTATATATTAACCACAATGTTCCTGTGTGTGTGTGTGTGTGTAGAACTTATGAAATATTTGTTCATTGTATATATTAACCACAATGTTCCTGTGTGTGTCTGTACCACTTATGAAATGTTTGTTCAGTGTATATATTAACCACAATGTTCCTGTGTGTGTGTGTACCACTTATGAAATGTTTGTTCAGTGTATATATTAACTACAATGTTCCTGTGTGTGTGTGTACCACTTATGAAATGTTTGTTCAGTGTATATATTAACCACAATGTTCCTGTGTGTGTGTGTGTGTAGAACTTATGAAATATTTGTTCATTGTATATATTAACTACAATGTTGCTGTGTGTGTGTGTACCACTCATGAAATGTTTGTTCAGTGTATATATTAACTACAATGTTCCTATGTGTGTGTGTACCACTTGTGAAATGTTTGTGTATTGTTTTATACTGACAACAATGTTCAATTGTTTTTGTTTATTTTCGAATTAAGCACAAATTTACATAATGGGCTATCTGTGCTCTGCCCACCACGTGACAGTTTCTAGTGGTGTTGGTTCGCAGATACACCACTGTGCCACTTGGGAATAACAATGTTCACGTGTATATTACTCATAAAATGTGTTCTAAGTCTAACGCTCCCAATTTTTAACTGTGTGACACGTATGACTTGTTTGTCCAGTGTAATAAACCTAACGTTCAACTACGTGACATGTATTAAATATTTGTCCAGTGTAATAAACCCACGTTTAGCTGCGAGACATGTATGAAATGCTTGTCCAGAGTAATTACTCCAATGTGAAATTATGTGAAACCATCAAACAAACACAATGATCGCTCTTTTTTGTATCTGTTATAAATGTTTGTTTGCAGGTTTCACTTGATAGTATTTTAGTTATGTGTTATTGTCAAATCTTGTCTTTAAAATATAACCTTTCTGTACTGTTCATTAAAGTAAAAACAGCATATATCAATCTAATCTTAATATATAAGTGAAATAAATTTAACTGATTTACATTTTTAGATCATGTCAGTAAATTATCCTAAAATATTTTGGTAGCGCCCTCTAATTACACGCAATATACCTAGAACATTGTATTTTACTTTTTAGGCTACTCGCACACATTTCTCCCTCCGTGTTATATTTAGTATTTGTGTTTTTGCAGTGAGTGTGACTTTATTATATCCATCTAAGGTTTATATTAATACAGGTACTAGCTATACCATTACGTTAATTACTTTTTATAACTGCACTATACGTTTTTGTAAACTACAAATCATGGTTCTTCTAAGTCATCCTGTACGAGCCTTCACGCTGTCTCTCTTGTTTATTTTCTCTGTCGTAAACGAAAAAACTGTGGAACTTTACTATTTCCGTGAAGGCTAAGTGCGGAAACATGTCTGTCTAAAGCAAGTTCAGCCAGGAAACATGAGGAGTAAGGTATATTTGTTTGTTGAGCTACTAGTGTTATCTTTGACGGCCATTTTAAATTTTAGAGTGATAGAATAGAGTGAAAAGTTTGTCAATACCACCCACCGCTAACTCTCGCGGTACTCTTCATCAACGACTAGTGAAATTAACTCTAGATTATAACGCCCACACAGTTTAAATGATGATTACATTCGATAATAGGATTCGACCCCGTGACCAATTGATTGTGATTCGAGTGCCCTAACCACCATACCGTGTCAAGTCTTCAAGGAGAAAGAACGTCTTAGATTTATATTTACGTATTGGACAAACTGTAATATCTAATTTGGTTTGTAAATTAAATAAGACAACTTTATGTTGTTGGTGTGTTTTCACAGCTATGTTTTTGTAATCACTTCGTATAATTTTTTCCTTCGTAACTGACATTTCTAAATAACATTTGTCACATAATTTACTTTTTTCTTTCAATTTTAGAACAAATAGGTAAGAAACCGCCTTATTTTACCGCAGCGCTACCTCTTAACTGTCTGGTTGATGGTCACAGATATAAGAAATGTTCTATTTTAACATGGAACGTGGTGTGTATAAACTTGGAAACACAATAGAAATGGTGACTCCCACATCTGCTACATCTTGTGATATGATCAGGTTTTAAAAGTGTTATATTCTTTCCCTGAACTTAGCAGGTTAAACTTCTCGTTTTATCGAATGTAGAAACGAACGAAGTTTGTTATTATAGTCAAGACCGCCCAGAGCAGCCTCATGAACGCTGTACAAAGTTCGTGTAAAAATGTTTTTTTCGTCTCCTAAGCAGACTACAGTAGTATTTTTTGTTTGCTATTTCTTTGATAAGTGCTATTACAGCTGTTGATTTATCTGTCGAAGACACTTCAAAGTGCCGCAGATTTTCAGGTGCTAGTACCTGTATAATACCAGTAAAACCAGCCACTTCCAGTGCTTAATGTTGGGTAATGTACAAAGCAGTAGGCCTAACATAATCGATGTTAGTGCTAGCTGTTAATAGGTATCGTTCAACAATAGCAATAACACGGAATCGTAAAATAATTGTTGTCCTTGTATATTTGCGTCACTGACCGATAGTTCCGCCCCCAATTGAATTTTAAATGATTTCATAGTCAAGACCTAATGTTAAAATTACATTGTAGGACCAGTTAGGGTTTATTTTCGTTTTGTATTTATTTTTGTGAGACACTGCAATACCTTGGTTTGTTTTAACCGTTCCATTTGCTTTGTGTTATACTGTAGCAACGTTGCTTTCTTTAGTCGATAAACTTGTTTGTGTTAAATAACATAGTTTCTTTAATTACTAGATTTGTTTCTGTTAATACGGTAGCAGCATGGTTGTTTTTGTTTCTAGATTTGTTCGTGTTACACTGTAGCAGCATGGTTTTTTAATTACTAGATTTGTTCGTGTTACACTGTAGCAGCATGGTTTCTTTAATTACTAGATTTGTTTCTGTTAATACTGTAGCAGCATGGTTTCTTTAATTACTAGATTTGTTCGTGTTACACTGTAGCAGCATGGTTTCTTTAATTACTAGATTTGTTCGTGTTACACTGTAGCAGCATGGTTTCTTTAATTACTAGATTTGTTCGTGTTACACTGTAGCAGCATGGTTTCTTTAATTACTAGATTTGTTCGTGTTACACTGTAGCAGCATGGTTTTTTTAATTACTAGATTTGTTCGTGTTACACTGTAGCAGCATGGTTTCTTTAATTACTAGATTTGTTTCTGTTAATACTGTAGCAGCATGGTTTCTTTAATTACTAGATTTGTTTCTGTTAATACTGTAGCAGCATGGTTTCTTTAATTACTAGATTTGTTTCTGTTAATACTGTAGCAGCATGGTTTCTTTAATTACTAGATTTGTTCGTGTTACACTGTA
Source organism: Tachypleus tridentatus (assembly GCF_004210375.1). Lineage (NCBI taxonomy): Eukaryota > Metazoa > Arthropoda > Merostomata > Xiphosura > Limulidae > Tachypleus > Tachypleus tridentatus. The sequence goes on along the minus strand of NC_134827.1, from coordinate 40,357,487 downwards.
GCAGCATGGTTTCTTTAATTACTAGATTTGTTTCTGTTAATACTGTAGCAGCATGGTTTCTTTAATTACTAGATTTGTTCGTGTTACTGTAGCAGCATTGTTTCTCTAATTACTAGATTTGTTCATGTTACACTGTAGCAGCATGGTTTCTTTAATTACTAGATTTGTTCGTGTTACACTGTAGCAGCATGGTTTCTTTAATTACTAGATTTGTTCGTGTTACACTGTAGCAGCATGGTTTCTTTAATTACTAGATTTGTTCGTGTTACACTGTAGCAACACGGTTTTCTTTAGTTACTAGATTATCCACCATAAAGTCTGGTATAAAGGCTGAATGACTTCCATCAGTCATTATTAAGTTTGGTATTACTAATTAGGGGGTTTGGTATTTTAGCTGGATATTAATCCGGTCTGTAGTATGACAACCATGAGTTTGGATTTACCACTGTTACGTCTTGTCCCAAGACTTGGATTTGGATCGGCCACAATAAATGCAGTATGTTTGGGTCACTCGTTGTTAAATTTAGCACTATGGCTGAATTTGGATAAGCCACTTTAAATATGGTATCCTGATAGGGGGTTAAATCAGTCACTTTAAGTCTAGTGCAACGTCTTGGGGTTTGGATTAATTACCTATCTAGTATCGTGGATAGATATCTGATAATTTAGTTTAGTACCATGACCGTAGGTTTGTATGAATCACTTTGATGTCCGATATTCTGTTTGGAATGGGTATTGGCCACCTGAAGTTTGAAATCATCACTTTGAAGTCCGATATTCTGTTTGGAATGGGTATTGGTCACCTGATTGGCCACCTGAAGTTTGAAATCATGGCTGCGATTTTAATTAGTTATATTAAAAGTAGTACTTTTAAATAAACCAGTTTAAGTCATGTTTCATCCCTCTAGGAGTTACAAACAGTCCTGCTAAGTCTCGTATGTTTATAAAAGACACCTATGTCTAATGTCATAGTCGGGACTCAGCTCAGTCTAGTTTAAGTATGGTGTCACGGATGGGCTTTGAATCAGTGACTTAAAGTTTAGTGCAATAACTTGGGTTTGAATCATTTACAAATTTGAATAAGTGACCTTAAGTTTAGCACAGTAACATGGGTTTGGATCATTTACAAATTTGAATAAGTGACCTTAAGTTTAGCACAGTAACATGGGTTTGGATCATTTACAAATTTGAATAAGTGACCTTAAGTTTAGTACAATAACTTGGGTTTGGATCATTTACAAATTTGAATAAGTGACCTTAAGTTTAGCACAGTAACATGGGTTTTGGTCAGATACACATTTAAATTAGTGACCTTAAATTTAACTTGGGTTTGGATTATGGCTAGGAGGCTGGATTATACACAATTCAGTCTTGTACCATGGTCGAGGTTTATATCAGGCTCTATCAAGTCTGGTATTCTGGTTGTGGATTCTTGTATCAGCCTTTGTTAAATCTGGTAGGGAGGTTGGATTATTCACCAGTCAGTCTAGTATAATGGCTGAAGTTCTTATCAGGCCCTGTAAAATCTCATATCTTTGTTGTGGATTGTTGTATCAGCCATGAAGTTTGATAAGAGATTTTATTAGTCACTCCAGGTCTGAGGTGTTCATATGTAGCCTAAATCCATTTGTATGTTTTCGGTCTGTATTTATTACTTTTATTTTGGTATTTTTTATGAACGTCTAACCATTTCTGTTACTGTTGTAATGGTTTTTATTGTTGCATGACACGAGCTTTTCGCGCGATGTAAAAATTATGCTAACACAACAATGCAAATGTCTAAATTAAAAAATAATAATAACCTAGCGGACAACTGTGCCCCTTCCCATATTTGTAAAGACCTTTAAACAATCCTATTACACAAATAAAACAATGTTACCCTGGTGACGAGAAGACGCACTTGTAGAGAAAATTATATATGTAAAACAATGTTACATTAAACTGAAACTTCCATAATTAACCATGAAGGGACTTTTGACAATTACAAATATATAATCGTAAAATTGTTAATGAAATGCACACACAAAGTATAATGAAACCTTCTCCTAAGAAAGGCCTGGCATGGCCAGGTGGTTAAGGCACTTTACTCGTAATTCGAGAGTCGAGGGTTCGAATCCTCATCACACCAAACAAGCTCGCCCTGTCAGCCATGGGGGCGTTATGATGATGACGGTCAATCCCACTACCCGTTGGCAGAAGAGCAGTCCAAGAGTTGGCGGCGGGTGTTGATGATTAGCTGCCTTCCCTCGAGTCGTACACTGCTAAATTAGGGACGGCTAACGCGGATAGTTCTCGTGTAACTTTGCGCAAAATTCAAATCATTAAAACCAACAGACATCTGTTGACTTGAAAACATTCTGTGTTTTCTTTGAAATTAGTTTAACAATTTTAAAATATTAATTAAACTTAAATATGAATATTAAGGCACGTGACAAACAAGAATTATATCACTTTTCTCACAAACTAGTTTTATTTTTGTTTTTTTAAACATTTATGGGTCAGTCAGTACATTTCGATGGCAATACTGTCCTGATGCCAGTTATTTTATGCAAACTGTGTCTCTCCACTGAACTTTCATATCTGTTATTAGAATGTATATCTCAGTCCCTTAATCCTATATCCTTTTGTTAGTATATATGTCTCATCTATCTCCTCACCGTGAAATATTGTGTTACATATCTCATCTTGTCAGTCAGATACCTGTTGTTATAACTTGTTGTGTTATGTCTTATCCTGTGAGTCAGATACCTGTTGTTATAACTAGTTGTGTTATGTCTTTTCCTGTCAGTCAGATACCTGTTGTTGTAACTGGTTGTGTTATGTCTTTTTCCTGTCAGTCAGATACCTGTTGTTATAACTAGTTGTGTTATGTCTTATCCTGTCAGTCAGATACTTGTTGTTATAACGAGTTTCTCACCCCCTCACGTTGAATGTCAGCTTTAGTAGCTTTCTTAAAATTGACGCAAAATTCGCTGTACGAAAATCATTTGATTGTGTTTTAGTGAATCGAATCAGTTGTAATATGTATCGACAGTTAGTTACCGTGGGCACTGATTGACTTATGTATGTGAGAATTAGGTTATAAAGCCGATGGACGACAGATGTCACAACCACGTGTCAATAATCCACGTGTTTAGAAAGTAAACACGGAAGAACTGTAAACTGTATTTGCCAATGTTTGTCCAACTTGTCTTACTTGACACATATTTTGCGCTTGTATGATTTCTCCTTTTTTAAGGATATTGACTAACCCTAACGTAAAGACATCACTTCAAAGTGGTCTATTCTTGACATGTAGTGTGTGTGCTCATGAGATTACTTAAATATCATTGACCAGAAGTTACAAAAACGTCTGTTCGAGAAGGGTACAAATTTATATTGTTATAAACATGGTAGCTTGGAGTAGAGAGAAATGTGTATTTTTTGAAGTGCCACAAAGGGATAGACAGAAATATATATATTCATTGAAGTTCCGCAAAGAGATAGACAGAAATATATATATTCATTGAAGTTCCACAAAGGGATAGACAGAAATATATATATTCATTGAAGTTCCACAAAGGGATAGACAGAAATATATATATTCATTGAAGTGCCACAAAGGGATAGACAGAAATATATATATTCATTGAAGTTCCACTAACTCACAGAAATAATTTTATATAGTAGTTAAGGATAGATACTGAACCTAAGATAACCACAAAGTTGCTTCCTTATAAATACTTGATATTGTCACTTCTTTATGAAATTAATTAAGTTTGAATACGTGTCTACTTGTTATTGTCATTTTAAGAAGTAAAGATCATGCGTTTAATATGTGTATAGTTAGATTAATGTTCCTCATACAGGAAGAAAGTACTTTAAATAGCTGTGTTAGAAGTTCCTGATACAGGAAGAAAGTAATTTGAATAGCTGTGTTAAAAGTTCCTGATACAGGAAGACAGTAGTTTAAATTGTTGTGTTAAAAGTTCCTGATCCAGTAAGACAGTAGTTTACATTGTTGTGTTAAAAGTTCCTGATACAGGAAGACAGTAGTTTACATTATTGTGTTAAAAGTTCCTGATCCAGTAAGACAGTAGTTTACATTGTTTTGTTAAAAGTTCCTGATCCAGTAAGACAGTAGTTTACATTGTTGTGTTAAAAGTTCCTGATCCAGTAAGACAGTAGTTTACATTGTTGTGTTAAAAGTTCCTGATCCAGTAAGACAGTAGTTTACATTGTTGTGTTAAAAGTACCTGATACAGGAAGACAGTAGTTTACATTGTTGTGTTAAAAGTTCCTGATCGAGTAAGACAGTAGTTTACATTGTTGTGTTAAAAGTTCCTGATCCAGTAAGACAGTAGTTTACATTGTTGTGTTAAAAGTTCCTATTTTGGGAAGACAGCAGTATGAATTGTTGTGTTAAAAGTTCCTGATCCAGGAAGACAATAGTTTACATTGTTGTGTTAAAAGTTCCTGATCCAGTAAGACAGTAGTTTACATTGTTGTGTTAAAAGTTCCTGATACAGGAAGACAGTAATTTACATTCTTGTGTTAAAAGTTCCTGATCCAGGAAGAGAGTAGTTTACATTGTTGTGTTAAAAGTTCCTGATCCAGTAAGACAGTAGTTTACATTGTTGTGTTAAAAGTTCCTGATCCAGTAAGACAGTAGTTTACATTGTTGTGTTAAAAGTTCCTATTTTGGGAAGACAGTAGTTTACATTGTTGTGTTAAAAGTTCCTGATCCAGTAAGACAGTAGTTTACATTGTTGTGTTAAAAGTTCCTATTTTGGGAAGACAGTAGTTTACATTGTTGTGTTAAAAGTTCCTGATACAGGAAGACAGTAGTTTACATTGTTGTGTTAAAAGTTCCTGATATAGGAAGACAGTAGTTTACATTGTTGTGTTAAAGTTCCTGATATAGGAAGACAGTAGTTTACATTGTTGTGTTAAAAGTTCCTGATCCAGTAAGACAGTAGTTTACATTGTTGTGTTAAAAGTTCCTGATACAGGAAGACAGTAGTTTACATTGTTGTGTTAAAAGTTCCTGATATAGGAAGACAGTAGTTTACATTGTTGTGTTAAATGTTCCTGATATAGGAAGACAGTAGTTTACATTGTTGTGTTAAAAGTTCCTGATATAGGAAGACAGTAGTTTACATTGTTGTGTTAAAAGTTCCTGATCCAGTAAGACAGTAGTTTACATTGTTGTGTTAAAAGTTCCTGATCCAGTAAGACAGTAGTTTACATTGTTGTGTTAAAAGTACCTGATACAGGAAGACAGTAGTTTACGTTGTTGTGTTAAAAGTTCCTGATCCAGTAAGACAGTAGTTTACATTGTTGTGTTAAAAGTTCCTGATACAGGAAGACAGTAGTTTACATTGTTGTGTTAAAAGTTCCTGATATAGGAAGACAGTAGTTTACATTGTTGTGTTAAAAGTTCCTGATATAGGAAGACAGTAGTTTACATTGTTGTGTTAAAAGTTCCTGATATATGAAGACAGTAGTTTACATTGTTGTGTTAAAAGTTCCTGATCCAGTAAGACAGTAGTTTACATTGTTGTGTTAAAAGTTCCTGATCCAGTAAGACAGTAGTTTACATTGTTGTGTTAAAAGTTCCTGATACAGGAAGACAGTAGTTTACATTGTTGTGTTAAAAGTTCCTGATATAGGAAGACAGTAGTTTACATTGTTGTGTTAAAAGTTCCTGATACAGGAAGACAGTAGTTTACATTGTTGTGTTAAAAGTTCCTGATACAGGAAGACAGTAGTTTACATTGTTGTGTTAAAGTTCCTGATACAGGAAGACAGTAGTTTACATTGTTGTGTTAAAAGTTCCTGATACAGGAAGACAGTAGTTTACATTGTTGTGTTAAAAGTTCCTGATACAGGAAGACAGTAGTTTACATTGTTGTGTTAAAAGTTCCTGATACAGGAAGACAGTAGTTTACATTGTTGTGTTAAAAGTTCCTGATACAGGAAGACAGTAGTTTACATTGTTGTGTTAAAAGTTCCTGATACAGGAAGACAGTAGTTTACATTGTTGTGTTAAAAGTTCCTGATATAGGAAGACAGTAGTTTACATTGTTGTGTTAAAAGTTCCTGATACAGGAAGACAGTAGTTTACATTGTTGTGTTAAAAGTTCCTGATACAGGAAGACAGTAGTTTACATTGTTGTGTTGAAAGTTCCTGATACAGGAAGACAGTAGTTTACATTGTTGTGTTAAAAGTTCCTGATACAGAAAGACAGTAGTATGAATTGTTGTGTTAATTTTCTCAAGAAGACTTTGTTATTTTTTTATTCTGGACGTTTTGAATAAAGTACGTCTACATTGTTTGACTAAGAGTTTTCTTTCCTGAAGCACAACTTCACCAAGTATATACCTGGAAATCTAGCAAAAACAGAATTTTCAAGTCACATGCTTGTGTTAGTCGTGTAGATGAAATATTGAAATAAGGAAAGCAGATGGACTCTGTTTTTCAACGATAAACCATCTACTTTAACAGGTGTGTGAATGACCCACATACATAATTCACCGGGTCTACAGTTGTATTCTTAACACAGCTGGTATTGGAGTTTTACTTCAAGCGGGTTCCTCGTCATCACGAATGGGTGTACTTTTATCTTTAGACAGTGTAGCGGCTATGTTTGTTTATTCTAAACACATAAGCCATACAGTGCGGTAACAGAGCCGTGTCCTCTGCGGAAATAAGAATCCCTGATTTTATCCGTTAATCTTACCTCTTAACCAACGGGAACAATCTTAACAGTAAGTTACGGACCACTTGGTCAGTAGTAAGTTTATGGACGTCCGGGTCAACTATCACTTTACGAACCGGTTGGTCAGTAGTAAATTTATGGACGTCCAGGTCAACCGTCAGTTTACCGACCAGCTGGTCAGTAGTAAATTTATGGACGTCCAAGTCAGCTCTCACTTTACGAACCGGTTAGTCAGTAGTAACTTTATGAACGTCCGGGTCAACTGTCAGTTTATGGACCAACCAACTGGTCAGTAGTAAGTTCATGGATTTAAAATACTAAAATCCGCGGTTTAATTTTTCACGGTGGACAGAGCACAGAGGCCACTTGTGTGGCTTTGCACTAAAAGAACAAACAAATGAAAAAGAAATCCGAATAATTCGCACAATATTTTGCTTTATTATCTGTTGCAAACATTTACTAATAAGTTTATAAATTGTGCATGAATATTTTATGGCCAAACGTTTGAAAAAAAACAACACATAAAACGCATATTTCAATCTCGGGTCTTTTCTCAGGAAACACCTGTTTTGGTGTTAGTGTTTGACTGTGTTGTTCGTGACCTGGCAAAGTCAAGTGCTATTCAAACCTCTTCCATCACAGGTTCGTTAACAGACACGTTGCATTCTTAATTAACACAAACATTAAGAGTAGTTACACATTAGGGCCGTAACCAGTAATGTTTGTAACTTATAACACTTATTTCGGGACACTTCAAAAGAAATTTCAACCTTTCGAGCATGGCGAACACGCGCTGTGCATGCAATTAGTTAGTCAAATCTTTCATTTGACATCTCTGTGGTTGTTGTTCAAAGTAAAACAAATCTTTCATTCGACATCTCTGTGGTTGTTGTTCAAAGTGAAACAAATCTTTCATTTGACATCTCTGTGGTTGTTGTTCAAAGTAAAACAAATCTTTCATTTGACATCTTTGTGGTTGTTGTTCAAAGTAAAACAAATCTTTCATTTGACATCTCCGTGGTTGTTGTTCAAAGTAAAACAAATCTTTCATTTGACATCTCCGTGGTTGTTGTTCAAAGTAAAACAAATCTTTCATTTGACATCTCTGTGGTAGTTGTTCAAAGTAAAACAAATCTTTCATTTGACATCTCTGTGGTTGTTGTTCAAAGTAAAACAAATCTTTCCTTTGACATCTCTGTGGTTGTTGTTCAAAGTAAAACAAATCTTTCATTTGACATCTCTGTGGTTGTTGTTCAAAGTAAAACAAATCTTTCATTTCACATCTCCGTGGTTGTTGTTCAAAGTAAAACAAATCTTTCATTTGACATCTCTGTGGTTGTTGTTCAAAGTAAAACAAATCTTTCATTTGACATCTCTGTGGTTGTTGTTCAAAGTAAAACAAATCTTTCATTTGACATCTCTGTGGTTGTTGTTCAAAGTAAAACAAATCTTTCATTTGACATCTCTGTGGTTGTTGTTCAAAGTAAAACAAATCTTTCATTTGACATCTCTGTGGTAGTTGTTCAAAGTAAAACAAATCTTTCATTTGACATCTTTGTGGTAGTTGTTCAAAGTAAAACAAATCTTTCATTTGACATCTCTGTGGTTGTTGTTCAAAGTAAAACAAATCTTTCATTTGACATCTCTGTGGTTGTTGTTCAAAGTGAAACAAATCTTTCATTTGACATCTCTGTGGTTGTTGTTCAAAGTAAAACAAATCTTTCATTTGACATCTCTGTGGTTGTTGTTCAAAGTAAAACAAATCTCTCATTTGACATGTCTGAGGTAGTTGTTCAAAGTAAAAATGCCCTTGGCATGTCTACAGGTCTCCAAGAGAATGAATGTTTATTTGAATATGAATAAAACTTTGCTGCGACCAGAATTTACTTTGAGGTCGTTCCATTTGGTCCGACATGACCAGATGGTTAAGGTACTCGACTCGTAATCCGAGGGTCGCGGGTTCGAATCTCAATCACACCAAAGATGCCCTTTCAGCCATGGGGGCATTATAATGTGACGGTCGATCCCACTATTCGTTAGTAAAAGAGTAGCCCAAGAGTTGGCGGTGGTTGGTGATGACTAGCTGCCTTCCCTCTAGTCTTACACTGCTAAATTATGGACGGCTAGCACAGATAGCCCTCATGTAGCTTTGCGCGAAATTCAAAAACAAACCATTCGTATTTTAATACGTGTACATCGCTGAAAGCTGCACTCAGTGAATAAATTACGTTGAGATAAATATTCGCGCAAGTTTTAAAAATAAACTGAATAAATTTAAACTGGTGTTTAAATCCACATTTAATAACAATTTCGCACTAATCACGTGACTGAAGATGTCACAGCAACAGTGTTTCACTCTATTCGCAACAATTTACAATCGCACTCTACATTGATGTTGCTGACAGTTTGGAGAAAGAGGTCTAATTACCACTTGACCTCCCAGGTCACGCCTGAACACAAATGCTCACATTTTTAATATTTCGTGTATCTCGGGACGGCTGGTATGGTTATTAACACGTTTCGACCTTCTTAGGTCATCTTCAGGTCAACGACACAGGGTCTAAACGTTGTTCTCTGTTTATCAGTAAAACTGTTAATACCCACACCAGCCGTTCTGAGATACATTTTTATTTCAAGTGGGTTTTTCGTCATTACGAATTTTCAATTTTTCGTTTGTTGTTACTGCAGTAATAGTCAAAAAATATATTACCAGTTTTTTCTCAAAATTCAAATATTTAGGCAAACGTGGAGTCATCTAGAGAATAAACATAAGACAATACAGGACATTTACTGGGTCCCAATCTCTTTAGAACACCGGCAGTGGCGGATTTAAGGTTGTGTGGGCCCAAGGGCTAATAAGTTTTGTAGGTTCTACATCTCATGTAATTTTACATAGAATACATTTATCAACGGGCCCCCATTAAGACCATGGGCCCTGGGGCTGCTCATTACCTAAATACGCCACTGAACACTGGTTAATATGTTGTTTCTTTGAACAGAGTTTATTTTGGCTTTACAGATGTTTTTACCATTTCTTTGTTTGAGATATAATTTCTGTAGAATCCGTTATGTGTTTATAGAAATCACTTAAGGCCCGGCATGGCCAGGTGGTTAAAGCACTCGACTCGTAATCTGAGTGTCGCGAGTACGAATTCCCGTAACACCAAACATGCTCGCCCTTTCAGTCGTGGGTGTGTTATAATACAACGTTCAATCCCACTATTTGTTGGTTAAAGAGTAGTCCAAGAGTTGGCGGCGGGTGTTGATGACTAGCTGCCTTCCCTCTAATCTTACACTGCTAAATTAGGGATGGTTAGCGCAGATAGCTCTCGAGTATTCTTAGGTTATGTTTAGACTATATCTACCTGGCCATGCAGGGCTTTACATGGAGATTAAAATATCCATATTATTGGTTAGATCACTAGCAAAACAAATAGAACCAGATATTACAATAGTAAAACATTAAGATAGTTATAAAATTAAAGAACTAAAGGAAAGTCGTCATGAAAGATAAGATTATATTTAAACACCCTGACTTAACGAACGAACACCTGATGATGGAAAGGTGTTAGCGCGAAACTAGTTGGCTATAATTTTACTTATTTCTGTGCCAAAATCCATTCTTATTTGTAATTGTTACTTATAATATATCAGCACCATGTGCCTAAAAAACGTTATACCATTCTTATATTTAACTTTAAATTTTTTCTGTATGTCTTGGTGTCCACTTTCCGTTCCTGCTCATTTCTTTGAAGCATCTCAACTGTACTTAACATCCATCCTGGGCAATCCTACGAGAGTAATAACAATCGGTGTTTGAATCTGACTCCCCGTATCTGTCTGGCTGTGTGTTCGAACCCGAACTTCACCTATACCTTCGGGTCACTCCGACACATTGAGGGCTGTCGTTCGGTGTGACTCCTTTATACTGACCACTCACATGTTGCTTGTGCTGTTTACTTGATCTCTACCATACTTCAAAGGCAGCCTTGGTTTAGTCTAGGTAGAGTGATCCAGGGAGTTAGACATTAGGGTCATCACGTGTACCCTTTCTCTTATATTAAATACCTATCACACACTTTGAAAGTGCCCATAACACACTGCAGAGAATGATTACAACAAAACAAATGCGTTAAAATGTTAATAAATTAGTGGAAGAACTGTTTCATTACGTCATGGTTTCACGTTATATTATCGTTATTTAACATATTAGTTTATTTGTTTGTACATGGATTGTGTTATTAATACTTTATTTAACATATTAGTTTTTTGTTTGTACATGGATTGTGTTATTAATACGTTATTTAACATTAGTGTTTTTTGTTTGTACATCGATTGTGTTATTAATACTTTAACATATTAGTTGTTTTGTTTGTACATGGATTGTCTTATTAATACGTTATTTAACATATTAGTTTTCTTTGTTTGTACATGGATTGTGTTATTAATACGTTATTTAACATATTAGTTTTCTTTCTTTGTACATGGATTATGTTATTAATACGTTATTTAACATATTAGTTTTCTTTGTTTGTACATGGATTATGTTATTAATACTTTATTTAACATATTAGTTTTCTTTGTTTGTACATGGATTGTGTTATTAATACGTTATTTAACATATTAGTTTTTGTTTGTACATGGATTATGTTATTAATACGTTATTTGACATATTAGTTTTCTTTGTTTGTACATGGATTATTTTATTAATACGTTATTTAACATATTAGTTTTCTTTGTTTGTACATGGATTGTGTTTATTGATACGTTACTTAACATATTAGTTTTCTTTCTTTGTACATGGATTATGTTATTAATACGTCATTTAACATATTAGTTTTCTTTGTTTGTACATGGATTATGTTATTAATACTTTATTTAACATATTAGTTTTCTTTCTTTGTACATGAATTATGTTATTAATACGTTATTTAACATATTAGTTTTTTTGTTTGTACATGGATTGTGTTATTAATACGTTATTTAACATATTAGTTTTCTTTGTTTGTACATGGATTGTGTTATTAATACGTTATTTAACATATTAGACTTTGTTTGTACATGGATTGTGTTATTGATACGTTATTTAACTTATTAGTTTTTTGTTTGTACATGGATTGTGTTATTAATACGTTATTTAACATATTAGTCTTTGTTTGTACATGGATTGTGTTATTAATACGTTATTTAACATATTAGTTAAATAACGTATTTAATTCACGTATTTTTACCTTATAATTTTGCTGCTCTAAATCAGCGGTCTGTAATGATAAAAACAATCCACTTTTTACTGTTGGGTGAAGCTGTAGTAATGATCTTAGACCAATAACTCACATGTGACTTGTATTTACACCAAATGAGACTCCTAACCGTAGGTTATGAAGATCTATCAGTGCACCAGATTCGAAAAATATCCATGAAAGTTAAGTATGTTATTGTACGAAATATTTCTAGTACTTTGATACGAAAAATTGTAAGAAACTCAATTAAAGTTGAAGATATAGAAACCTCAGGTATTACTTAGTGGATTGCCTTCAAATTTGAAGTAATAATCCAGTAGATCACATCCACCGTGATAGCTTATATTACCACAATCCGAGGTACTCCTGTTAGTAATACATTGTGTCCTACACAAGTTATTTTGGCCACACAACACGCTGCCGTGTGCATTAATTGAGATGGCAGGTTCCTTTGTTATAGGTTAATTAGCCATACTTCACAAAGAGAACCAATGAAGCAACAGCTGTGTGGAAAGTTAGCCTATGTTCATCACGTACCATTTCGTTATGTTTGTTTGTTAGTGGGCGATCTGTTCTCTGTCCTCAAGAAGTATAGAAACCCAGTTTCTAGCATTGTGCCACTAGAGGACGGTTTAGTGGTAAGTTGGTTAGTAAATTCGAGGTTTCGTACCCGTTGTCGCTGTACTCTGTACGTTATATGAATGGTGTTCAGATTTTCCTACTGTGGTAGCCCAAAATTGACGGTTGGTAATACTGACTTACCCCTAAAAATTAGGTACAAAAACATAGGTTTTTACAAAACCAACTCTTTTTATTATATTTCGACCGCAATAGGAAGCTAGAAAGGAAACATAATTTAAAAAAAAAAAAGTTCAATTGTGCCATCCCATGATGCATTGCGAGTGTAATATTTCATCTACTGTCCTATTTTCTGGGTAATATCGATTTTAATATTTTTGTAGACATGAAATTTACACCTTTTGAAGTAACTGTACGGCATTCTATAGTAAATGTTGCAAGTTCAACCGCCCCACCTTACTTAGTCAATCACAACTAGTTGCTGGGATTTCAATTAGTAGATACATTCTGGCTAATCGAATACGACCCACAACTTTGGGCTATCGAGTTAACAAGGTCACGTGAACACCCGCCCTCACCTTCTAGTAGTCATCAGTGTTTACTACATTCACACGTGAGCCCAGTTTTATACCCCGTCATTCTGTCACCAAATGTTTTCATTGTTAGTAGATATAAACCAGAATCTTTAACAAGACAACTTTCAAAAGAAGCACAACGCCCACAAACAATTGCGTCAAGTAGTTGTTTGGTAATTTATTTGTTCAGCCCACGTCACAAGGTTCTTCGCTAAATGGTTGTGTATCAGTTTGGAGCGCGCGCTGTATTGACTACTTAGGACTCTCTATATTACATTTTGTAAAATTAATGTGTATATAAACTGTAATTCAAGGTTGCTTTTCCTTCGAGATGAAAACGTTTTAGCCAATTCCATATTTATTTTTAGGCATTAATCAGTTGCTTCTATTAGAGTATACAGTACTCTCACAATTTTCTACTTTAAAACTCGTAAGCGTTAACAATCTGTGTAGACTCAGAGGTTGTTGATTCGCAGAAATTATTTTGAAATATTTAAACTTCCAATCACAACTTGGTCACTTTGTTCTTGATTAGATCTGACATTAATCACATAATGTTCATCTCTTTCCTTCAGTCTCTTGTTGAACTTATGACCAAATTACATCGTCTGTTAGCCACTTTCTCAAACTTTTTCGTCGAACGCACAAGAAATTAGATAAAAGCTACATTCATACCTTTTAAAAATACCTTTCTTAATAAATATCTTTATCAATATAGTTATCAAAATATAATCCAGTTTCTGTTAGTCCATGATACAGGGATCTGATCCGAAAGTGTTTGTTTTTGAAATTCTCTCAAAGCTACACGAAGGCTATTTGCGCTAGCCGTTCCTAATTTAGGAGCGTTCTAAGACTAGAGGGAAGGCAGCTAGTCAGCCCCACCCACCGCCAACTCTTGGACTACTCTTTTACCAACGAATAGTGAGACTGACCGTCACATTATAATACCCAACCGGCTGAAAGGGCGAGCTTGTTTGGTGTGACGGGGATTCGAACCCACAACCCTCGGATTATGAGTCGAGTGCCTTAATCACCGGGAATCCGAAAGTGAGGAACCATAGATTGATATATTTTACTTTGTTTCTCTATAAAGGATAAGTTAAAGTTACGAACAATAATGAAATGTAACGTAACAATTCAGACATATTACTGATTGTCAACATTAGTTGAAAACAAATTATTAAGCAGTATTCTTGTTTCTTTGTAACTAAGCACAAAGCTACAAGATGGGCTATCTGTCTGGTGCCTATCATGGGCATGAAAATAAGATTTCTCATGTTGTAAGTCCGCAGACGCACCGTTGTGCTGCAAAGAGAGTGTGCGTGTTTCTTTTTTATAGCAAAGCTACATCAGGCTATCTCTTGAGTCCATCGAGGGGAATCGGACCCCTGATTTTAGCGTTGTAAATCCGTAGGCGAGTAAGTTGCGAGTAAAAGTTTTTTAAAAATGTTTTCGAAAATTGTAAAATAATTTGGGCGAAACGACAATCTCTAAATGTATATATAAAAATAATTTTATAAATTATAGAGTAAAGATGGAGAACGGCAGTGTACCATGTACCAGAGAAAATAAGTTTAATGTCCATAAATCCAATAAGGAACAGTTGTTACAGTTTTCTAATATAAGTATTTTCACATCACGCTTAAATTAAAACTTAAGTGCTAACTCACACTTTTAGTTGAAAGACTGTACACACAGGCTCATTAGTGTGTAACATAGAAAATATGTAATATCAAGTAAAGTGAGGAGAATTTGGTTGTCAATTAATGTAAGGTTATTCAGTAGACAATCTATTCTTCGCCCACTACGAGTATTGAAACCCTGTTTTTATCGTGTTAAGCCGACAAAGGTTCCGCTGAGTCATTGGAGAGGTAGTTTCAGTGATCTGTCAGGAAAAAGAAAGTAAGAGACGAATGGGACAATATGTTTTAAGTCAAATGTGTATTGTACTAAATAGCGTGTTAAAGTTTCATACTTACCAAGCTACGACATTAACTGATATAAAAGGCCCGGCATGGTCAGGTGGGTTAAGGCGCTCGACTCGTAATCTATTCGTTTGTAAAAGAGTAGCCCAAGAGTTGGCGGTTGGTGGTGATGACTAGCTGTATTCCTTCTAGCCTTACACTGCTAAATTAGGGATGGCTAGCGCAGATAGCCTTTGTGTAGCTTTGCGCGAAATTAAAAAACAAACAAAAACTGATATAAATAATTTTATTCATCTAGCTATGTAGACGTTATAAATAAGGTTGATTTACGTTCCTGTACAGACTTTAGCAGATTTTTAATACAAGGAGAGAGGAAAAACAATATCCATAAGACTGTCCATCCCTGTTGGTAGTTTGGTATATACTTTCCATAAGACTGTCTATCCCTGTTGGTGGTTTGGTATCTACTTTCCATAAGACTGTCTATCCCTGTTGGTGGTTTGGTATCAACTTTCCATAAGATTGTCCATCCCTGTTGATAGTTTGGATTTAGGATCTACTATCCATAAGACTGTCCATCCCTGTTGGTAGTTTGGATCTAGGATCTACTATCCATAAGACTGCCCATCCCTGTTGATAGTTTGGATCTAGGATCTACAATCCATAAGACTGTCCATCCCTGTTGGTAGTTTGGATCTAGGATCTACTATCCATAAGACTGTCCATCCCTGTTGGTTGTTTGGATCTAGGATCTACTATCCATAAGACTGACCATCCCTGTTGGTTGTTTGGATCTAGGATCTACTATCCATAAGACTGTCCATCCCTGTTGGTAGTTTGGATCTAGGATCTACTATCCATAAGACTGTCCATCCCTGTTGGTAGTTTGGATCTAGGATCTACTATCCATAAGACTGTCCATCCCTGTTGGTTGTTTGGATCTAGGATCTACTATCCATAAGATTGTCCATCCCTGTTGGTTGTTTGGATCTAGGATCTACTATCCATAAGACTGTCCATCCCTGTTGGTAGTTTGGATTTGGGATCTACTATCCATAAGACTGTCCATCCCTGTTGATAGTTTGGATCTAGGATCTACTATCCATAAGACTGTCCATCCCTGTTGGTAGTTTGGATCTAGGATCTACTATCCATAAGACTGTCCATCCATGTTTGTAGTTTGGATCTAGGATCTACTATCCATAAGACTGTCCATCCATGTTGGTAGTTTGGATCTGGGATCTACTATCCATAAGACTGTCCATCCCTGTTGGTAGTTTGGATCTGGGATCTACTATCCATAAGACTGTCCATCCCTGTTGATAGTTTGGATCTAGGATCTACTATCCATAAGACTGTCCATCCATGTTGGTAGTTTGGATCTAGGATCTACTATCCATAAGACTGTCCATCCATGTTGGTAGTTTGGATCTGGGATCTACTATCCATAAGACTGTCCATCCCTGTTGGTAGTTTGGATCTGGGATCTACTATCCATAAGACTGTCCATCCCTGTTGGTAGTTTGGATCTAGGATCTACTATCCATAAGACTGCCCATCCCTGTTGGTAGTTTGGATCTAGGATCTACTATCCATAAGACTGTCCATCCCTGTTGGTAGTTTGAATCTAGGATCTACTATCCATAAGACTGTCCATCCTTGTTGGTAGTTTGGATTTAGGATCTACTATTCATAAGACTGTCCATCCCTGTTGGTAGTTTGGATTTAGGATCTACTATCCATAAGACTACCCATCCCTGTTGGTAGTTTGGATCTAGGATCTACTATCCATAAGACTGCCCATCCCTGTTGGTAGTTTGGATCTAGGATATACTATCCATAACATTATTTATTCATATTGTAAATTGGAATATACTCTCATAAAACTTTCCATCCTTATTGTAAATTTGTGATCCACTTTCCGTAAGACCAAAACTTGGAAAAAAACCCAAAAAAAAACATCTTGGCAGAGTGTAAATAAATATTCTGGGGGTCTGTGAAATGTGCACGTGCTAGAAGGAAACATTTCCAGGAGTATAAAAGATATATTTATAGTAAAGACGACTGGGGGTTGTCATCTGTGGGGTTGCCATCTGTGGGGTTGTCATCTGTGTAGTTTTATCGACTAAATAAGGCTTTGTAAAGAATTATATAACAATACAGACGACACTTTTATGCCGGCCATCTCTTTATGTTTCTTCCACTTTATTTACGTTTTTTAAGTGCAAAACACGTGAACACTTCAGAGTAGACAAATGGTTTCACCCTCTGTAAAATAAAGAAACTTATCTCAGTTTATAGGTATCATGTTTATGGGGGGTGTAAGAATTCGATTGCAGTTGTGCCTCGCAAGTTGGTCCAACTGGTGTAATAACTTCAAATATTACAATGTGGACTTTTTGTTTTCCTCGTTGCTATCAACTGAGCTTTTAATGAGAGGGTACAGCAAACACCAGTAGTAACCTAGTTCTTAACATAACTGTTTACTCAGATCGAGGGCAGTGTTACACTAAACTAGGACAGTGATCGTGACGTTCCCCTCGCATACTTGTTTAAATATTCTTCGGCCTCAGTGTGTGTATCGTTGAAAATAATTAGTCTCAAAAATACAATTAAAATAATTAATTAAAAAGAATAATTAACATTAAAACAAAATAATTAAATTATTAGGAAGCTATAGTTCTCTTGACAATTTTATCAATATTAGGAGTGACCAGTACTATATACTGTGTTGTGATAGGTAGACACAGTACACTATACTGTGTTGTGATAGGTAGACACAGTACACTATACTATGTTGTGATAGATGGACACAGTACACTATACTGTGTTGTGATAGGTAGACACAGTACACTATATTGTGTTGTGATAGATGGACACAGTACACTATACTGTGTTGTGATAGGTAGACACAGTTCACTATACTGCGTTGTGATAGGTGGGCACAGTACACTATACTGTGTTGTGATAGGTAGACACAGTTCACTATACTGCGTTGTGATAGGTAGACACAGTACAATAGATTGTGTTGTGTTAGATAGACACGGTACACTAGATTGTGTTGTGATAGATAGACACAATGCACTAGATTGTGTTGTGATAGATAGACACAATACACTATACTGAGTTGTGTTAGATAGACACAACACACTAGATTGTGTTGTGTTAGATAGACACGGTACACTAGATTGTGTTGTGACAGGTAGACACGGGACACTATACTGAGTTGTGTTAGATAGACACAACACACTAGATTGTGTTGAGATAGATAGACACGGGACACTAGATTGTATTGTGATAGATACAACACACTAGATTGTATTGTGATAGACAGACACAACACACTAGATTGTGTTGTGATAGATAGACACAGCACACTAGATTGTGTTGTGATAGATAGACACAGCACACTAGATTGTGTTGTGATAGATAGACACAACACACTAGATTGTGTTGTGTTAGATAGACACGGTGCACTAGATTGTGTTGTGACAGGTAGACACAGTACACTATACTGAGTTGTGTTAGATAGACACAATACACTATACTGAGTTGTGTTAGATAGACACGGTACACTATACTGAGTTGTGTTAGATAGACACGGTACACTAGATTGTGTTGTGTTAGATAGACACGGTACACTAGATTGTGTTGTGTTAGATAGACACAACACACTAGATTGTGTTGTGTTAGATAGACACGGTACACTAGATTGTGTTGTGTTAGATAGACACGGTACACTAGAATGTTTTGTGTTAGATAGACACAACACACTAGACCAGGGGTTTTTAACCAGGGGTGCCCGCACTGAAATGATTACTGATTTGAAAGGGGTGCAAACACTGAAAAAGGTTAAGAACCACTGCACTAGACGGTAGACATGGTGTAAATATCATATTAACAATTTTACTTTACTTTTCTAGAGATTTGAAAGTTGTTCTTCTTGGAGACGCTCACGTTGGAAAAACATCGTTGGTAAGACGGTACATTGACAGGAAATTTCAAGGAAGTGTGAGTGTAAGTACCATTTTATCTGAACATGTAGTAGCACTGTTTGTATCAAATACTACTTTACTCATGTTATTTTGAACTTGTATATAGTACTGTTTATATCAACGTTTTCATTTACGTTATCCCAAATTTATATATAGTACTGTTTGTATAAAATAGGATTCCTTCATGTTATCCTAAACTTGTATATAGTACTGTTTGTATCAAAGTCTTCATTTACGTTATCCCAAATTTATATATAGTACTGTTTGTATAAAATAGGCTTCCTTCATGTTATCCTAAACTTGTATATAGTACTGTTTGTATCAAAGTCTTCATTTACGTTATCCCAAATTTATACATAGTACTGTTTGTATAAAATAGGCTTCCTTCATGTTATCTTAAACTTGTATATAGTACTGTTTGTATAAAATAGGCTTCCTTCATGTTATCTTAAACTTGTATATAGTACTGTTTATATCAACGTTTTCATTTACGTTATCCCAAATTTATATATAGTACTGTTTGTATAAAATAGGCTTCCTTCATGTTATCCTAAACTTGTATATAGTACTGTTTGTATCAAAGTCTTCATTTACGTTATCCCAAATTTATATATAGCACTGTTTGTATAAAATAGGCTTCCTTCATGTTATCCTAAACTTGTATATAGTACTGTTTGTATGAAAGAGTCATCACTCATATTATTTTAAACTTGTGTATAGTACTGTTCATATAAAATAGTCTTCATTCATATTATTTTATACTTCTATATATTACTTACTGTTTGTATAAAATAGTCTTTACTCATGTTGTCCTCAACTTGTATGCGGTACTGTTTGTATAAAAGTCTTCATTCATGTTATTTTAACTTGTTTATAGTACTGTTGTGTACAGTAGTCTTCATTCATGTTATCCCTATATTGTATATAGTACTGTTTATATAAAACAGTCTTCATTCGTGTTATTTTAAACTTGTATATAGTACTGTTTGTCTAAGATAACCTTCACTCTTATTATCCTAATCTTCTATATAGTACTGTCTGTTTTAAATGGTTTTTAGTCGTGACATTGTTAGGTTCGGTCGTAACTATTTTAGATGCTTCAATAATAATTTTATAAAGTGTACTTTAAGTCCTGTTTGGAACGTTTTTCCATGTTGCTGTTTATCCCAGTTTATGTAGTTTTCCTTTTAAGAATATAAATTCGTTATGAGAATAGTGTTATGGTATTGTATTTATGTACGTGTTTAATGTGTTATATTGAACGTTTTTCAATAACGCCAGCATTTTTAACAAAGTGTTGTATCTTAAGAAATGATACGTTTATTTTAGTTGTTAATCTGTATAACTTCTTTAGGCTTCAAACCTTGTTTCCACATTATATTACAGGGTGTATATTGTTTGGGCTCTACGTGTTAGTTTCAACAAGTTTACTATATGGTACACAGTTACTGTACATATTTTATAACATTATGTATTTATGGCTATTATTTTACAAACGTTTTTAAACTGTTCTTTACAGACTATTGGCGCATCTTTCTTACTGAAGCAGTGGGGTAATTACAATATAGCAATATGGGTAAGTGAACAAGTTAAGAAACAGTTTTAGGAACTTTTAGTGAATCGTAAATTATATATTCTTGTTTATTGGAGAATTTTTGTATTTAAAATTATCAACCATTACGTTTTTTGTTTTAAATATTATATATTCTGTTTTTCTTATATTTTGTATTTTTCTGACATATGTTGTCAATTGTAACAACATTGCGTGAACGACACTCGACGTTTTTGTTAATTCAAAATTACAAATGGTTTAAAGTAATGTTCAATTGTTTAAAACTAAGGATCATACAACAGGTTTTCTGAAGCCTTTTTACTCCGTATTTTAACCTATGACCCCCCTCCCCCAGGAACAACTGTTGAAACTGAATTTTAAGAAATAATATTAAATACAATTTGTGACTTTCAGTTTCTGCCTCAGAAATTGTTCTAAGAACAAATTTCAAGTCTTGTTTGACAAGTTGAAGTAACGCCCAACCTTGGGTCTTATCTTATAACATGGATTTAACTGTTGTCTTCTAAGATGGATAACGCTAAATTTCAAGTGTTGTCGTGAATAACACCAAACTCCGAGTGTTGTCTCATGATATTGATATAACCAGATTTCGAGTCTTGTCTTATAGTAACTTCGTACAACATCACATCGGTTAAAATGTTACGTCTACCCTGTTTATAGTAAATCACAAACACAATGGTATTTGCTTTGGAATACTTTCAAATCATTTTATCTCAAAGCAAGATATTTCGCAATTATTATTTTATTGTGTCTACTATTCGTATCTTCAGTAACTCAGCGGTAAACTTGAGGGTTCACAACGTTAAAATTTCAGGTTCTATCCTTCTGGTGGGTTTTGTGTTTCAGAGGATTATTTTTTGTTTTGTTTTGTTTTAATTTCGGGGAAAGCTACACGAGGGCTATCTGCGCTAGCTGTTCCTAATTTAGCAGTGTAAGACTAGAAGGAAAACAGGTAGTCTTCACCACCCGCCGTCAACTCTTGGGCTACCTTTTACCAACGAATAGTGAGATTGACCATCACATTATAACACTGAAAGGGCGAGCATGTTTGGTGTCACAAGTATTCGAACCCACGACCCTCAGATTACGAATCGATTGCCTTAACCATCTGTCCATGCCGGGCCTGTTCTAGTGGAAAGCCGCAGACTCACCGTTATCTCATCTAGAGACCTCTGTTGGGGACAATGAAAAACTGCTGTGTTTCTTTTCTCTGAAGAGATAATTAGTTTTTTGAAATTATCTTAAAGTATCATCGTTACAGTGTTTACTGACTACGTCACAACCTCTCAGCATTCAGTAGGTAACAAAAGTAATACAATGGAATTTGATTGTAACATTCAATGTTGATTTGATAAAAAAAGTATCTATTCAGAATATTAGTGGAACTCCACATGAAGGGCTCTTTGGGCCTTTTTTATTGTTTGCTTTTGTCTGATAGTGCAAAGATACACAAGGAGCTATCTGTACTGATGAGTTAGTGAGAAGGTGAATATTCAAAAGCGCTCGCCGTCGATTCTAGAGTTACTTTTGTCTGACCGAATAAGTGGCCTACCAAGGCCTGGTGGTTAAGGTGCTCGACTCGCAATCTGAGGGTCGCAGGTTCGATTCCATGTCACACCAAACATGCTCGCCCTTTCAGCCGTAGGGGTGTTATAACGTGACGGTGAATCCTACTATTTGTTGGTAAAAGAATAGCCCAAGAGTTAGCGGTGGGTGACCACCTACCTTCCCTCTAATCTTACACTGCTAAATTAGGGACACATAGCGTAGATAGTCCTCGTGTAGCTTTGGGCGAAATTAAAACAAAACATATACTTGCGGGGTTTAACTGCAACAGTTACTTTAATAACTTATATTAAAGTAAAAAGACAAATGTCGTAATATTATACATCAATCAGACGAAATTCAACTTATTACGTTGACTCATGTGCGTAACAGATCTCTGTATTCGTGTTAGAAACAGGCATCACTTTCAGAACAATTCTTATGAGACATACAAGTACACTGGAAAAACATTGGTGCTATTATGTCGTGACCGGTTTTATTTGTCTAAAAATATAAGGCTCTGTCACTATTGATTATTTGAAAGTAAATAAACCATTTCACACTAGACAGCGAAAGAATCTAATATCATTATTTACTTATTTGTTTTAAAGCTTCAAGCAACATAATGGGCTGTTTGTGCTTTGCCCACAGGGGAAAAATCGAGCTTTGATATTTTAAACTTATAAGCCCTCAGGGGAGCCAACTGGTTGTTTAACTTCTGATTTATGTACGATATATTTCTAAGACACACGAAACTGGTGCTTACGTAGAATATAGAAAAAAAAGGTCAAGATGTGCGCGTGTCATGAGGTCAATTTTGGAGGCGTAAATAATTATATGTCTGTATTTCTCCAGCCTTGTTATCGACTACTGTGCACGCGATCACGTAGGGTGCATATATAAATTAAATATCAAATAACAGTAAGATAAATTAAAAACCTACGTCGCAAATAAGAAAATGATCAGTAACAAATGAATCTGTTTATCTATTCTTTCTATCCATGTTATCGAAATGTTTGTACACGAGTTTATCTATTCTTTCTATCCATGTTTCGAAACGTTTTTACAAGTGCTTATCTATTCTTTCTATCCATGTTATCGAAACGTTTGTACACGAGTTTATCTATTCTTTCTATCCATGTTATCGAAATGTTTGTACACGAGTTTATCTATTCTTTCTATCCATGTTTCGAAACGTTTTTACAAGTGCTTATCTATTCTTTCTATCCATGTTATCGAAACGTTTGTACACGAGTTTATCTATTCTTTCTATCCATGTTATCGAAATGTTTGTACACGAGTTTATCTATTCTTTCTATCCATGTTATCGAAATGTTTGTACACCTGCTTATCTATTCTTTCTATCCATGTTATCGAAATGTTTGTACACTTTTTATCTATCCTTTCTCTTCATGTTATCGAAACGTTTGTACACGTGTTTTTCTATTCTTTCTATCCATGTTATCGAAACGTTTTTACAAGTGCTTATCTATTCTTTCTATCCATGTTATCGAAATGTTTGTACACGAGTTTATCTATCCTTTCTATCCATGTTATCGAAATGTTTGTACAACGGTTTATCTATTCTTTCTATCCATGTTATCGAAACGAAACGTTTGTACACGTGCTTATCTATTCTTTCTATCCATGTTATCGAAACGTTTGTACACGTGCTTATCTATTCTTTCTATCCATGTTATCGAAACGTTTGTACACGTGCTTATCTATTCTTTCTATCCATGTTATCGAAACGTTTGTACACGTGCATATCTATTCTTTCTATCCATGTTATCGAAACGTTTTTACAAGTGCTTATCTATTCTTTCTATCCATGTTATCGAAATGTTTGTACACGTGTTTATTCTTTCTATCCATGTTATCGAAACGTTTTTACAAGTGCTTATCTATTCTTTCTATCCATGTTATCGAAACGTTTGTACACGTGCTTATCTATTCTTTCTATCCATGTTATCGAAACGTTTGTACACGTGCTTATCTATTCTTTCTATCCATGTTATCGAAACGTTTGTACACGTGCATATCTATTCTTTCTATCCATGTTATCGAAACGTTTGTACACGTGCTTATCTATTCTTTCTATCCATGTTATCGAAATGTTTGTACACGTGCTTATCTATTCTTTCTATCCATGTTTCGAAACGTTTTTACAAGTGCTTATCTCTTCTATCATTGTTATCGAAACGAAACATTTGTACACGTGCTTATTCTTTCTATCCATGTTATCGAAATGTTTGTACACGTGTTTATTCTTTCTATCCATGTTTCGAAACGTTTTTACAAGTGCTTATCTCTTCTATCCATGTTATCGAAATGTTTGTACACTTTTTATCTATCCTTTCTATCCATGTTATCGAAATGTTTGTACACGTGTTTATTCTTTCTATCCATGTTATCGAAACGTTTCTACACGTGCTTATCTCTTCTATCCATGTTATCGAAATATTTGTACACGTGTTTTTCTATCCTTTCTATCCATGTTATCGAAATATTTGTACATAAGTTTATCTATTCTTTCTATCCATGTTATCGAAATGTTTGTACAACGGTTTATCTATCCTTTCTATCCATGTTATCGAAATGTTTCTACACGAGTTTATCTATTCTTTCTATCCATGTTATCGAAACGTTTGTACACGTGCATATCTATTCTTTCTATCCATGTTATCGAAACGTTTGTACACGTGCTTATCTATTCTTTATATCCATGTTATCGAAATGTTTGTACACGTGCTTATCTATTCTTTCTATCCATGTTTCGAAACGTTTTTACAAGTGCTTATCTGTTCTTTATATCCATGTTATCGAAACGTTTGTACACGTGATCTATTTTTTATATCCATGTTATCGAAACGTTTGTACACGTGCTTATCTATTCTTTATATCCATGTTATCGAAACGTTTGTACACGTGCTTATCTATTCTTTCTATCATTGTTATCGAAACGAAACATTTGTACACGTGTTTATCTATTCTTTCTATCCATGTTATCGAAATGTTTGTACACGTGTTTACCCTTTCTATCCATGTTATCGAAATGTTTGTATACGTGTTTATTCTTTCTATCCATGTTATCGAAACGTTTTTACAAGTGCTTATCTATTCTTTCTATCCATGTTATCGAAATGTTTGTACACGTGTTTATTCTTTCTATCCATGTTATCGAAACGTTTGTACACTTTTTATCTATTCTTTCTATCCATGTTATCGAAACTTTTGTACACGTGCTTATCTATTCTTTCTATCCATGTTATCGAAACGTTTGTACACGTGCTTATCTATTCTTTCCATGTTATCGAAACGTTTGTACACGTGCTTATCTGTTCTTTATATCCATGTTATCGAAATGTTTGTACACGTGTTTATCTATTCTTCATATCCATGTTATTGAAACGTTTGCACATGTGCTTATCTATTCTATCCATGTTATCGAAACGTTTGTACACGTGCTTATCTATTCTATCCAGGTTATCGAAATGTTTGTACATGTGTTTATCTATTCTTTATATCCATGTTATCGAAGTGTTTGTACATGTGTTTATCTATTTTCATTTCTGTTTTATCAGAATATTTGGACACTTGTTTATCTATTTTCCTTTCTGTGTTATCAGAATATTTGTACACAAATTTGTCTCTCCTTTTTAGTATTGTTAAAGTGTTTGAACACGTGTTTATCTGTCCTTATTAGTATTGTTAAAGTGTTTGTACACTTATTTGTCTGTCCTTATTAGTATTGTGAAAGTGTTTGTACACATGTTTATCTATTTTCCTATCTGTGTTATCAGAATATTTGTACACAAATTTGTCTGCCCTTATTAGTATTGTTAAAGTGTTTGTACACATGTTTATCTGTTCTTATTAGTATTGTTAAAGTGTTTGTACACGTGTTTATCTGTCCTTATTAGTATTGTTAGTGTTTGTACACGTGTTTGTCTATTTTCCTTTCTGTGTAATCAGAATATTTGTATACAAATTTGTCTGTCCTTATTGGTATTGTTAAAGTGTTTGAACACGTGTTTATCTGTCCTTGTTAGTACTGTTAAAGTGTTTGTACACGTGTTTATCTGTCCTTATTAGTATTGTTAGTGTTTGTACACGTGTTTATCTGTTCTTATTAGTATTGTTAGTGTTTGTACACGTGTTTATCTGTCCTTATTAGTATTGTTAGTGTTTGTACACGTGTTTATCTTTCCTTATTAGTATTGTTAAAGTGTTTGTATATGTGTTTATCTGTCCTTGTTAGTGTTGTTAAAGTATTTGTACGCGTGTTTATCCTTTTTCTCCATGTTGTCAAAATGTTTTGTATGTATTTATACTTTTATTCATATTATTAAAATGTTTGTTCACGTGTTTATGTATTATTCCTATTCATGTTATCAAAATTCATGCACATGTCATTATCTGCCCTTTCTATCGTTACTATCAAAATGTTTGTGTATCTGTGTAACCATTCTTTCTATCCGTTGCTTAGATGAATGCCAAACTAAGATTCTTAGGGATATGTTTATTAGTCAACAGTTTAATGTAAGTATAGTAAGTTTATTACTAAAGGGTTTAACGTAAGTGGAGTAAGTTTATCAGTAAACGCTTTAATGTAAGTGTACGCTTTTTAAATGCACTTATTTGGACACTTATTGTTTAAGTATCAAACAACGTAATAGCTTTTAGGGTTAATTTGTGGAATAAAAATAACACGTTCAACCATGAAAATATACTCTCAGTCATAAGGTTATGATATTATATTTGATCCATTTTGGAAAGTCCAAGAAAGTTAGGTCCATTCGCTACTCTTTACTTATTAACTGATGTTCCGGTGGGTTAATGCTTATTTTGTGTACTTTAAAATCTGGACTAACTGGACTTTATTAGCGAAGTTAGCGATTAAACGTTGCTTTGTAGAGGTACATACACTGAAATGTTAGGCCTATCAACCTGTATGTGTTCCTTCATTTTATGTTGAATGTTGCTTTCTTATGTGAAAATGGTGTGTCTGTACCAGTGACAGTTGGTTTTTGACTCTGGCTTTTCAGGACACGGCTGGTGCGGAAAAATATTCCGGTTTGAGCTCTTTCTATTGCCGAAATGCTGCAGCAGCTGTTCTGACCTTTGACCTAACCCGTTACAAGTCCATAGAAACTTTAAGGTAAGAAATAAATAATGTTAGTATTATAGATGAAAATTTAATATAAATGTTATTTTTAAAAATTGATATGGTGTTTACAACTGTAAAACATTCAGTTTGGATTTACTTACTATCATGTGGACATAGCTTGTGTTAATATGAATTATGTTACATTCACTTGATGTTGCGTGACTTGAATGATAAGTAGAAATACGGACTTGGGAAACATGTTACATAATACGAACTTGACACGACCCATGAACAGTAGTCAAGTAAAATTGTACAACATGTTTCACAACATGAAGCTGTCATGATAAATAGTAATGTTAGAGCTAAGTAATTCATGTTCACAACATGAATATATGATACTTAATTACGATGTCAGGTTGAGAAACTTGTTTCACAACACGATGTTTGTAAAGCTACAAACACGATTCATAACAGTCACTTCCAAGAAGGCCGTAGATAATAATAATAACCTTCAATACATGTTTGTTTTGTTGTGGTTCTTCCTGAATAATAATAACCTTCAATACATGTTTGTTTTGTTGTGGTTCTTCGTAAATAATAATAACCTTCAATACATGTTTGTTTTGTTGTGGTTCTTCCTGAATAATAATAACCTTCAATACATGTTTGTTTTGTTGTGGTTCTTCCTAAATAATAATAACCTTTCACACATGTTTGTTTTGTTGTGGTTCTTCCTAAATAATAATAACCTTTCACACATGTTTGTTTTGTTGTGGTTCTTCCGAAATAATAATAACCTTCAATACATGTTTGTTTTGTTGTGGTTCTTCCTAAATAATAATAACCTTCAATACATGTTTGTTTTGTTGTGGTTCTTCCTAAATAATAATAACCTTTCACACATGTTTGTTTTGTTGTGGTTCTTCCTAAATAATAATAACCTTCAATACATGTTTGTTTTGTTGTGGTTCTTCCTAAATAATAATAACCTTCAATACATGTTTGTTTTGTTGTGGTTCTTCCTGAATAATAATAACCTTCAATACATGTTTGTTTTGTTGTGGTTCTTCCTAAATAATAATAACCTTCAATACATGTTTGTTTTGTTGTGGTTCTTCCTAAATAATAATAACCTTTCACACATGTTTGTTTTGTTGTGGTTCTTCCTAAATAATAATAACCTTTCACACATGTTTGTTTTGTTGTGGTTCTTCCGAAATAATAATAACCTTCAATACATGTTTGTTTTGTTGTGGTTCTTCCTAAATAATAATAACCTTCAATACATGTTTGTTTTGTTGTGGTTCTTCCTGAATAATAATAACCTTCAATACATGTTTGTTTTGTTGTGGTGCTGCCAGTGTTAATAACCTGATACAGATGTTTGTGTTGTTGTGGTGCTGCCAGTGTTAATAACCTGATACAGATGTTTGTTTTGTTGTGGTGCTGCCAGTGTTAATAACCTGATACAGATGTTTGTTTTGTTGTGGTGCTGCCAGTGTTAGTAACCTGATACAGATGTTTGTTTTGTTGTGGTGCTGCCAGTGTTAATAACCTGATACAGATGTTTGTTTTGTTGTGGTGCTGCCAGTGTTAATACCCTGATACAGATGTTTGTTTTGTTGTGGTGCTGCCAGTGTTAATAACCTGATACAGATGTTTGTTTTGTTGTGGTGCTGCCAGTGTTAATAACCTGATACAGATGTTTGTGTTGTTGTGGTGCTGCCAGTGTTAATAACCTGATACAGATGTTTGTTTTGTTGTGGTGCTGCCAGTGTTAATACCCTGATACAGATGTTTGTTTTGTTGTGGTGCTGCCAGTGTTAATAACCTGATACAGATGTTTGTTTTGTTGTGGTGCTGCCAGTGTTAATAACCTGATACAGATGTTTGTTTTGTTGTGGTGCTGCCAGTGTTAATAACCTGATACACATGTTTGTTTTGTTGTGGTGCTGCCAGTGTTAATAACCTGATACAGATGTTTGTTTTGTTGTGGTGCTGCCAGTGTTAATAACTTGATACAGATGTTTGTGTTGTTGTGGTGCTGCCAGTGTTAATAACCTGATACAGATGTTTGTTTTGTTGTGGTGCTGCCAGTGTTAATAACCTGATACAGATGTTTGTTTTGTTGTGGTGCTGCCAGTGTTAATAACCTGATACAGATGTTTGTTTTGTTGTGGTGCTGCCAGTGTTAATAACCTGATACAGATGTTTGTGTTGTTGTGGTGCTGCCAGTGTTAATAACCTGATACAGATGTTTGTTTTGTTGTGGTGCTGCCAGTGTTAATAACCTGATACAGATGTTTGTTTTGTTGTGGTGCTGCCAGTGTTAATAACCTGATACACATGTTTGTTTTGTTGTGGTGCTGCCAGTGTTAATAACCTGATACAGATGTTTGTTTTGTTGTGGTGCTGCCAGTGTTAATAACCTGATACAGATGTTTGTTTTGTTGTGGTGCTGCCAGTGTTAATAACCTGTTACAGATGTTTGTTTTGTTGTGGTGCTGCCAGTGTTAATAACCTGATACAGATGTTTGTTTTGTTGTGGTGCTGCCAGTGTTAATAACCTGATACAGATGTTTGTTTTGTTGTGGTGCTGCCAAAGTGTTAATAACCTGATACAGATGTTTGTTTTGTTGTGGTGCTGCCAGTGTTAATAACCTGATACAGATGTTTGTTTTGTTGTGGTGCTGCCAGTGTTAATACCCTGATACAGATGTTTGTTTTGTTGTGGTGCTGCCAGTGTTAATAACCTGATACACATGTTTGTGTTGTTGTGGTGCTGCCAGTGTTAATAACCTGATACAGATGTTTGTTTTGTTGTGGTGCTGCCAGTGTTAATAACCTGATACAGATGTTTGTTTTGTTGTGGTGCTGCCAGTTTTAATAACCTGTTACAGATGTTTGTTTTGTTGTGGTGCTGCCAGTGTTAATAACCTGATACAGATGTTTGTTTTGTTGTGGTGCTGCCAGTGTTAATAACCTGATACAGATGTTTGTTTTGTTGTGGTGCTGCCAGTGTTAATAACCTGATACAGATGTTTGTGTTGTTGTGGTGCTGCCAGTGTTAATAACCTGATACAGATGTTTGTTTTGTTGTGGTGCTGCCAGTGTTAATAACCTGATACAGATGTTTGTTTTGTTGTGGTGCTGCCAGTGTTAATAACCTGATACAGATGTTTGTTTTGTTGTGGTGCTGCCAGTGTTAATACCCTGATACACATGTTTGTTTTGTTGTGGTGCTGCCAGTGTTAATAACCTGATACAGATGTTTGTTTTGTTGTGGTGCTGCCAGTGTTAATAACCTGATACAGATGTTTGTTTTGTTGTGGTGCTGCCAGTGTTAATAACCTGATACAGATGTTTGTTTTGTTGTGGTGCTGCCAGTGTTAATAACCCGATACAGATGTTTGTTTTGTTGTGGTGCTGCCAGTGTTAATAACCTGATACAGATGTTTGTGTTGTTGTGGTGCTGCCAGTGTTAATAACCTGATACAGATGTTTGTTTTGTTGTGGTGCTGCCAGTGTTAATAACCTGATACAGATGTTTGTTTTGTTGTGGTGCTGCCAGTGTTAATAACTTGATACAGATGTTTGTTTTGTTGTGGTGCTGCCAGTGTTAATAACCGGATACAGATGTTTGTTTTGTTGTGGTGCTGCCAGTGTTAATAACCTGATACAGATGTTTGTTTTGTTGTGGCGCTGCCAGTGTTAATAACCTGATACAGATGTTTGTTTTGTTGTGGTGCTGCCAGTGTTAATAACCTGATACAGATGTTTGTTTTGTTGTGGTGCTCCCAGTGTTAATAACCTGATACAGATGTTTGTTTTGTTGTGGTGCTGCCAGTGTTAATACCCTGATACAGATGTTTGTTTTGTTGTGGTGCTGCCAGTGTTAATAACCTGATACAGATGTTTGTTTTGTTGTGGTGCTGCCAGTGTTAATAACCTGATACAGATGTTTGTTTTGTTGTGGTGCTGCCAGTGTTAATAACCTGATACAGATGTTTGTTTTGTTGTGGTGCTGCCAGTGTTAATAACCTGATACAGATGTTTGTGTTGTTGTGGTGCTGCCAGTGTTAATAACCTGATACAGATGTTTGTTTTGTTGTGGTGCTGCCAGTGTTAATAACCGGATACAGATGTTTGTGTTGTTGTGGTGCTGCCAGTGTTAATAACCTGATACACATGTTTGTTTTGTTGTGGTGCTGCCAGTGTTAATAACCTGATACAGATGTTTGTTTTGTTGTGGTGCTGCCAGTGTTAATAACCTGATACAGATGTTTGTTTTGTTGTGGTGCTGCCAGTGTTAATAACCCGATACAGATGTTTGTTTTGTTGTGGTGCTGCCAGTGTTAATAACCCGATACAGATGTTTGTTTTGTTGTGGTGCTGCCAGTGTTAATAACCCTGATACAGATGTTTGTTTTGTTGTGGTGCTGCCAGTGTTAATAACCTGATACAGATGTTTGTGTTGTTGTGGTGCTGCCAGTGTTAATAACCTGATACAGATGTTTGTTTTGTTGTGGTGCTGCCAGTGTTAATAACCGGATACAGATGTTTGTGTTGTTGTGGTGCTGCCAGTGTTAATAACCTGATACACATGTTTGTTTTGTTGTGGTGCTGCCAGTGTTAATAACCTGATACAGATGTTTGTTTTGTTGTGGTGCTGCCAGTGTTAATAACCTGATACAGATGTTTGTTTTGTTGTGGTGCTGCCAGTGTTAATACCCTGATACAGATGTTTGTTTTGTTGTGGTGCTGCCAGTGTTAATAACCTGATACAGATGTTTGTTTTGTTGTGGTGCTGCCAGTGTTAATACCCTGATACAGATGTTTGTTTTGTTGTGGTGCTGCCAGTGTTAATAACCTGATACAGATGTTTGTGTTGTTGTGGTGCTGCCAGTGTTAATAACCTGATACAGATGTTTGTTTTGTTGTGGTGCTGCCAGTGTTAATAACCTGATACAGATGTTTGTTTTGTTGTGGTGCTGCCAGTGTTAATAACCGGATACAGATGTTTGTTTTGTTGTGGTGCTGCCAGTGTTAATAACCTGTTACAGATGTTTGTTTTGTTGTGGTGCTGCCAGTGTTAATAACCTGATACACATGTTTGTTTTGTTGTGGTGCTGCCAAAGTGTTAATAACCTGATACAGATGTTTGTTTTGTTGTGGTGCTGCCAGTGTTAATAACCTGATACAGATGTTTGTTTTGTTGTGGTGCTGCCAGTGTTAATACCCTGATACAGATGTTTGTTTTGTTGTGGTGCTGCCAGTGTTAATAACCTGATACACATGTTTGTGTTGTTGTGGTGCTGCCAGTGTTAATAACCTGATACAGATGTTTGTTTTGTTGTGGTGCTGCCAGTGTTAATAACCTGATACAGATGTTTGTTTTGTTGTGGTGCTGCCAGTGTTAATAACCTGTTACAGATGTTTGTTTTGTTGTGGTGCTGCCAGTGTTAATAACCTGATACAGATGTTTGTTTTGTTGTGGTGCTGCCAGTGTTAATACCCTGATACACATGTTTGTTTTGTTGTGGTGCTGCCAGTGTTAATAACTTGATACAGATGTTTGTGTTGTTGTGGTGCTGCCAGTGTTAATAACCTGATACAGATGTTTGTTTTGTTGTGGTGCTGCCAGTGTTAATAACCTGATACAGATGTTTGTTTTGTTGTGGTGCTGCCAGTGTTAATAACCTGATACAGATGTTTGTTTTGTTGTGGTGCTGCCAGTGTTAATACCCTGATACACATGTTTGTTTTGTTGTGGTGCTGCCAGTGTTAATAACCTGATACAGATGTTTGTTTTGTTGTGGTGCTGCCAGTGTTAATACCCTGATACAGATGTTTGTTTTGTTGTGGTGCTGCCAGTGTTAATAACCTGATACAGATGTTTGTTTTGTTGTGGTGCTGCCAGTGTTAATAACCTGATACAGATGTTTGTTTTGTTGTGGTGCTGCCAGTGTTAATAACTTGATACAGATGTTTGTGTTGTTGTGGTGCTGCCAGTGTTAATACCCTGATACAGATGTTTGTTTTGTTGTGGTGCTGCCAGTGTTAATAACCTGATACAGATGTTTGTTTTGTTGTGGTGCTGCCAGTGTTAATAACCTGATACAGATGTTTGTTTTGTTGTGGTGCTGCCAGTGTTAATAACCGGATACAGATGTTTGTTTTGTTGTGGTGCTGCCAGTGTTAATAACCTGATACAGATGTTTGTTTTGTTGTGGTGCTGCCAGTGTTAATAACCTGATACAGATGTTTGTTTTGTTGTGGTGCTGCCAGTGTTAATAACCTGATACAGATGTTTGTTTTGTTGTGGTGCTCCCAGTGTTAATAACCTGATACAGATGTTTGTTTTGTTGTGGTGTTGCCAGTGTTAATACCCTGATACAGATGTTTGTTTTGTTGTGGTGCTGCCAGTGTTAATACCCTGATACAGATGTTTGTTTTGTTGTGGTGCTGCCAGTGTTAATAACCTGATACAGATGTTTGTTTTGTTGTGGTGCTGCCAGTGTTAATAACCTGATACAGATGTTTGTTTTGTTGTGGTGCTGCCAGTGTTAATAACTTGATACAGATGTTTGTGTTGTTGTGGTGCTGCCAGTGTTAATAACCTGATACAGATGTTTGTTTTGTTGTGGTGCTGCCAGTGTTAATAACCGGATACAGATGTTTGTGTTGTTGTGGTGCTGCCAGTGTTAATAACCTGATACACATGTTTGTTTTGTTGTGGTGCTGCCAGTGTTAATAACCTGATACAGATGTTTGTTTTGTTGTGGTGCTGCCAGTGTTAGTAACCTGATACAGATGTTTGTTTTGTTGTGGTGCTGCCAGTGTTAATAACCTGATACAGATGTTTGTTTTGTTGTGGTGCTGCCAGTGTTAATAACCTGATACAGATGTTTGTTTTGTTGTGGTGCTGCCAGTGTTAATACCCTGATACAGATGTTTGTTTTGTTGTGGTGCTGCCAGTGTTAATAACTTGATACAGATGTTTGTGTTGTTGTGGTGCTGCCAGTGTTAATAACCTGATACAGATGTTTGTTTTGTTGTGGTGCTGCCAGTGTTAATAACCGGATACAGATGTTTGTGTTGTTGTGGTGCTGCCAGTGTTAATAACCTGATACACATGTTTGTTTTGTTGTGGTGCTGCCAGTGTTAATAACCCGATACAGATGTTTGTTTTGTTGTGGTGCTGCCAGTGTTAATAACCCGATACAGATGTTTGTTTTGTTGTGGTGCTGCCAGTGTTAATACCCTGATACAGATGTTTGTTTTGTTGTGGTGCTGCCAGTGTTAATAACCCGATACAGATGTTTGTTTTGTTGTGGTGCTGCCAGTGTTAATACCCTGATACAGATGTTTGTTTTGTTGTGGTGCTGCCAGTGTTAATAACCTGATACAGATGTTTGTGTTGTTGTGGTGCTGCCAGTGTTAATAACCTGATACAGATGTTTGTTTTGTTGTGGTGCTGCCAGTGTTAATAACCTGATACAGATGTTTGTTTTGTTGTGGTGCTGCCAGTGTTAATAACCTGATACAGATGTTTGTTTTGTTGTGGTGCTGCCAGTGTTAATAACCTGATACAGATGTTTGTTTTGTTGTGGTGCTGCCAGTGTTAATAACCGGATACAGATGTTTGTTTTGTTGTGGTGCTGCCAGTGTTAATAACCTGATACAGATGTTTGTTTTGTTGTGGTGCTCCCAGTGTTAATAACCTGATACAGATGTTTGTTTTGTTCTATGTAGTATCAACCCATATGCTATTCAGACATTCTCTCCATGATAGAACATAAAGTGTCGTAGATGAAGCGTCAGAAAGAATGAATAAAAGTGTATAACAAGAGAAACTTTGATTAACTAATGAAATAGATAAACAAGACAAAGTCCTACAGAAACAACTAATGAATTATCAAAAGTGATCAACTTAAAGCAACACATTCATATACAGCTGGTTCATACACTACATTGTCAAAAGTATGTGGACCTTCTAATTAGTGGGATCGGCTATTTCAGCCACATCCATTGCTAACAGTTCCATAAAACCAAGCATACAGCCGTGCAATCTCCATAGACAAACATTGACATTAGAATGGGTTGTACTGAAGAGCGCAGGGACTTTCAACGTGACACTGTCATAGGATGTCAACTTTCAACTTGGCACTGTCATAGGATGCCAACGTTCAACGTGGCACTGTCATAGGATGCCAACCTTCAAACAAGTGAGTTCTTTAAATTTCTGCCTTGCTAGGGCTGCCCCGATCATCCGTAAATAATTTATTGTAAAGTGTAAATGTCCGAATGTGGCCACGAAGCGGTGGGCCACACAATCTCACAGAACAGGACTGTCGAGTGCTGAAGCGTGTAGCGCGTCAAAATCGTCTGTCCACAGTTTCAACACTCACTACCTATTTCCAAATTGCTTATCGAAGCAACGTCATGACAAGAACAGTTCGTCGGGAGCTTCATGAAATGGGATTCTAATGGCTGGAGTGGTGTAAAGCACACCGCCATTAAACTCTGAAACAATGGAAACGCATTCTGTGGAGTGATGAACCACTCTTCACTATCTGGCAGTTTAACAGACCAATCTGGGTTTGGCAGATGCCAAGAGAACGCTACCAGCCTGAATGCACAGTGTCAACTGTAAGGTTTTGAGGAGGAGGAATAATGGTATGGGGCTGTTCTTCATGGTTTGGGCTGAGCTCTTTAGTTCCAGTGGAGAGAATTCTTAATGCTACAGCATACACTGACATTCTAGTGAATTGTGTGCTTCCTACATTGTGGCAACAGTTTAGGAAGGCCCTTTTATGTTTGAACATGACAATGACTCGTGTACAAAGCGAGGTCCATAAAAACATGGTTTGCCGAGGTTGGTGGGAAAGAACATGACTGGCTTGCACATAACCCTGACCTCAATACCATCGAACACCTTTGAGATGAATAAGAACGCCGACTGCCAGCCAGTCCTTCGCGCCCGACCTCACTAATGCTCTTGTGGCTGAATAGGAGCGAATCCACGCAGCCATGTTCCAAAATCTGGTGAAACACCTTACCAGAAAAGTGTAGGTTGTTATAACAGCACAGGGGGGGGAGGACAAACTCCATATTAATACCCGTGGTTTTCGAATGACATGTTCAACAAGCACGTATGGATGTGATGGTCAGGTGTCCATATACTTTTGGCCATGTAGTGTAGCTACTCATGCATAACTACACGTATATCACACAGATGACTGTATGACTGTTCCGTAGTTATGATATACGTGTAGTAATGAATAAGTAACTACGGAACAGTCAGACAGTAATCTGTATGATATACGTGTAGTTATGAATGTGTAACTACCGAACAGTCAGACAGTAATCTGTATGATATACGTGTAGTTATGAATGAAGAACAGTCGGACAGTAATCTGTATGATATACGTGTAGTTATGAATGAAGAACAGTCAGACAGTAATCTGTATGATACACGTGTAGTTATGAATGTGTAACTACGGAACAGTCAGACAGTAATCTGTATGATACACGTGTAGTTATGAATGTGTAACTACGGAACAGTCAGACAGTAATCTGTATGATATACGTGTAGTTATGAATGTGTAACTACCGAACAGTCAGACAGTAATCTGTATGATATACGTGTAGTTATGAATGTGTAACTACCGAACAGTCAGACAGTAATCTGTATGATATACGTGTAGTAATGAATGAAGAACAGTCAGAGAGTAATCTGTATGATATACGTGTAGTTATGAATGAAGAACAGTCAGACAGTAATCTGTATGATATACGTGTAGTTATGAATGAAGAACAGTCAGACAGTAATCTGTATGATATACGTGTAGTAATGAATGAAGAACAGTCAGAGAGTAATCTGTATGATATACGTGTAGTTATGAATGAAGAACAGTCAGACAGTAATCTGTATGATATACGTGTAATTATGAATGAAGAACAGTCAGACAGTAATCTGTATGATATACGTGTAGTTATGAATGAAGAACAGTCAGACAGTAATCTGTATGATATACGTGTAGTTATGAATGAAGAACAGTCAGACAGTAATCTGTATGATATACGTGTAGTTATGAATGTGTAACTACCGAAGAGTCAGACAGTAATCTGTATGATATATGTATAGTTATGAATGTGTAACTACCGAACAGTCAGACAGTAATCTGTATGATATACGTGTAGTTATGAATGTGTAACTACGGAACAGTCAGACAGTAATCTGTATGATATACGTGTAGTTATGAATGTGTAACTACCGAACAGTCAGACAGTAATCTGTATGATATACGTGTAGTTATGAATGAAGAACAGTCAGATAGTAATCTGTATGATATACGTGTAGTAATGAATAAAGAACAGTCAGACAGTAATCTGCATGATATACGTGTAGTTATGAATGTGTAACTACCGAACAGTCAGACAGTAATCTGTATGATATACGTGTAGTAATGAATGAAGAACAGTCAGAGAGTAATCTGTATGATATACGTGTAGTTATGAATGAAGAACAGTCAGACAGTAATCTGTATGATATACGTGTAGTTATGAATGAAGAACAGTCAGACAGTAATCTGTATGATATACGTGTAGTTATGAATGAAGAACAGTCAGAGAGTAATCTGTATGATATACGTGTAGTAATGAATGAAGAACAGTCAGACAGTAATCTGTATGATATACGTGTAGTTATGAATGAAGAACAGTCAGACAGTAATCTGTATGATATACGTGTAGTAATGAATGAAGAACAGTCAGACAGTAATCTGTATGATATACGTGTAGTAATGAATGAAGAACAGTCAGACAGTAATCTGTATGATATATGTGTAGTTATGAATGTGTAACTACCGAACAGTCAGACAGTAATCTGTATGATATACGTGTAGTAATGAATGAAGAACAGTCAGAGAGTAATCTGTATGATATATGTGTAGTTATGAATGTGTAACTACCGAACAGTCAGACAGTAATCTGTATGATATACGTGTAGTAATGAATGAAGAACAGTCAGAGAGTAATCTGTATGATATATGTGTAGTTATGAATGTGTAACTACCGAACAGTCAGACAGTAATCTGTATGATATACGTGTAGTTATGAATGAAGAACAGTCAGAGAGTAATCTGTATGATATACGTGTAGTTATGAATGAAGAACAGTCAGACAGTAATCTGTATGATATACGTGTAGTTATGAATGAAGAACAGTCAGACAGTAATCTGTATGATATAGGTGTAGTTATGAATGAAGAACAGTCAGACAGTAATCTGTATGATATAGGTGTAGTTACGAATCAGTAACTACCGAACAGTCAGACAGTAATCTGTATGATATATGCGTAGTTATGAATTAGTAACTACGGAACAGTCAATAATCTATATTATATACCTGTGTTTCCACAGGCAGCGCTACATACCCTTGTTGGAGGTTATGGAACAAGTTTCGGTGAAAGTTGTAGCAGGTACAAAACTGGACCTAATATCAAATTTTCCAAGACAGGTATACTTTGAATTTCATGTTCTTTGTATATATTTTTTACAACAAATAATAACATTACAAGGCACGTCACATTAGGAATAAGTTGGTTTTAATGGTCTACGCAGTATGTATACAGAGAGATGTGTTGAACATTTCAAGTACTGAGCTGAAGAGGGTAACTTGTCTACATTGTATAAAAATTCATTTTTAATACGTATATGTTAACTCCTTCTCTGAAGTGTACGGTAGTACAGGCTACAAATAGTGACTCCTATATCTAAGGAACATCTGTCTTATAACTGTGTTTCAAGAACTTACTCTAGGGGAAACAGAACCAATACCCACATCGGCCCCTAATACAGGGTGTTCGGAAAGTCACTGTGCAGTTTTGTAATCATATATCTATTCAGTTTATTTCAAGCCAGCAACTGGTAGCGGTGTTTAGAAACAAAATAAGAAGGATTCAGGCCTGTACTGATACCAACGGGGGTCACTTTTAACATTGTTTATAATTGTCATTCATATTTACCTCCTGTATTGTACATTGAAACATGTCTGTTAATAAGTATACAAGTGCACAGTGACTTTCCGAACACCCTGTATATCTAGATAGGTTTATGATTTATCGTACTGGTACTGAGATTAGGATCGAAATAATCACTCACTATACAAATACAAGTGATCTAATATCAGTTCTGTAACTACAGGAGAAATGTTGATAAAATATACAAGTGATCTAATGTCAGTTCTGTAACTACAGGAGAAATGTTGATAAAATATACAAGTGATCTAATATCAGTTCTGTAACTACAGGAGAAATGTTGATAAAATATACAAGTATTCTAATATCAGTTCTGTAACTACAGGAGAAATGTTGATAAAATATACAAGTATTCTAATGTCAGTTCTGTAGCTACAGGAGAAATGTTGATAAAATATACAAGTGATCTAATGTCAGTTCTGTAACTACAGGAGAAATGTTGATAAAATATACAAGTGATCTAATGTCAGTTCTGTAACTACAGGAGAAATGTTGATAAAATATACAAGTGATCTAATGTCAGTTCTGTAACTACAGGAGAAATGTTGATAAAATATACAAGTATTCTAATGTCAGTTCTGTAACTACAGGAGAAATGTTGATAAAATATACAAGTGATCTAATGTCAGTTCTGTAACTACAGGAGAAATGTTGATAAAATATACAAGTGATCTAATATCAGTTCTGTAACTACAGGAGAAATGTTGATAAAATATACAAGTGATCTAATGTCAGTTCTGTAACTACAGGAGAAATGTTGATAAAATATACAAGTATTCTAATGTCAGTTCTGTAACTACAGGAGAAATGTTGATAAAATATACAAGTGATCTAATATCAGTTCTGTAACTACAAGAGAAATGTTGATAAAATATACAAGTATTCTAATATCAGTTCTGTAACTACAGGAGAAATGTTGATAAAATATACAAGTGATCTAATGTCAGTTCTGTAACTACAGGAGAAATGTTGATAAAATATACAAGTGATCTAATATCAGTTCTGTAACTACAGGAGAAATGTCGATAAAATATACAAGTGATCTAATGTCAGTTCTGTAACTACAGGAGAAATGTTGATAAAATATACAAGTGATCTAATGTCAGTTCTGTAACTACAGGAGAAATGTTGATAAAATATACAAGTAATCTAATATCAGTTCTGTAACTACAGGAGAAATGTTGATAAAATATACAAGTGATCTAATGTCAGTTCTGTAACTACAGGAGAAATGTTGATAAAATATACAAGTGATCTAATGTCAGTTCTGTAACTACAGGAGAAATGTTGATAAAATATACAAGTGATCTAATGTCAGTTCTGTAACTACAGGAGAAATGTTGATAAAATATACAAGTGATCTAATATCAGTTCTGTAACTACAGGAGAAATGTTGATAAAATATACAAGTATACTAATATCAGTTCTGTAACTACAGGAGAAATGTTGATAAAATATACAAGTGATCTAATGTCAGTTCTGTAACTACAGGAGAAATGTTGATAAAATATACAAGTGATCTAATATCAGTTCTGTAACTACAGGAGAAATGTTGATAAAATATACAAGTATTCTAATATCAGTTCTGTAACTACAGGAGAAATGTTGATAAAATATACAAGTGATCTAATGTCAGTTCTGTAACTACAGGAGAAATGTTGATAAAATATACAAGTATTCTAATGTCAGTTCTGTAACTACAGGAGAAATGTTGATAAAATATACAAGTGATCTAATGTCAGTTCTGTAACTACAGGAGAAATGTTGATAAAATATACAAGTGATCTAATGTCAGTTCTGTAACTACAGGAGAAATGTTGATAAAATATACAAGTATTCTAATGTCAGTTCTGTAACTACAGGAGAAATGTTGATAAAATATACAAGTGATCTAATATCAGTTCTGTAACTACAGGAGAAATGTTGATAAAATATACAAGTATTCTAATATCAGTTCTGTAACTACAGGAGAAATGTTGATAAAATATACAAGTGATCTAATGTCAGTTCTGTAACTACAGGAGAAATGTTGATAAAATATACAAGTGATCTAATATCAGTTCTGTAACTACAGGAGAAATGTTGATAAAATATACAAGTATTCTAATATCAGTTCTGTAACTACAGGAGAAATGTTGATAAAATATACAAGTGATCTAATATCAGTTCTGTAACTACAGGAGAAATGTTGATAAAATATACAAGTATTCTAATGTCAGTTCTGTAACTACAGGAGAAATGTTGATAAAATATACAAGTGATCTAATGTCAGTTCTGTAACTACAGGAGAAATGTTGATAAAATATACAAGTGATCTAATGTCAGTTCTGTAACTACAGGAGAAATGTTGATAAAATATACAAGTGATCTAATGTCAGTTCTGTAACTACAGGAGAAATGTTGATAAAATATACAAGTGATCTAATATCAGTTCTGTAACTACAGGAGAAATGTTGATAAAATATACAAGTATCTAATATCAGTTCTGTAACTACAGGAGAAATGTTGATAAAATATACAAGTGATCTAATGTCAGTTCTGTAACTACAGGAGAAATGTTGATAAAATATACAAGTGATCTAATATCAGTTCTGTAACTACAGGAGAAATGTTGATAAAATATACAAGTATTCTAATATCAGTTCTGTAACTACAGGAGAAATGTTGATAAAATATACAAGTGATCTAATGTCAGTTCTGTAACTACAGGAGAAATGTTGATAAAATATACAAGTGATCTAATGTCAGTTCTGTAACTACAGGAGAAATGTT
The DNA here is from genome assembly GCF_004210375.1 of Tachypleus tridentatus. Lineage (NCBI taxonomy): Eukaryota > Metazoa > Arthropoda > Merostomata > Xiphosura > Limulidae > Tachypleus > Tachypleus tridentatus. Next base: position 40,315,429 of record NC_134827.1, on the reverse strand, counting down.
GATAAAATATACAAGTGATCTAATGTCAGTTCTGTAACTACAGGAGAAATGTTGATAAAATATACAAGTGATCTAATATCAGTTCTGTAACTACAGGAGAAATGTTGATAAAATATACAAGTGATCTAATATCAGTTCTGTAACTACAGGAGAAATGTTGATAAAATATACAAGTGATCTAATGTCAGTTCTGTAACTACAGGAGAAATGTTGATAAAATATACAAGTGATCTAATATCAGTTCTGTAACTACAGGAGAAATGTTGATAAAATATACAAGTGATCTAATGTCAGTTCTGTAACTACAGGAGAAATGTTGATAAAATATACAAGTGATCTAATGTCAGTTCTGTAACTACAGGAGAAATGTTGATAAAATATACAAGTATTCTAATGTCAGTTCTGTAACTACAAGAGAAATGTTGATAAAATATACAAGTGATCTAATGTCAGTTCTGTAACTACAGGAGAAATGTTGATAAAATATACAAGTGATCTAATGTCAGTTCTGTAACTACAGGAGAAATGTTGATAAAATATACAAGTGATCTAATGTCAGTTCTGTAACTACAGGAGAAATGTTGATAAAATATACAAGTATTCTAATATTAGTTCTGTAACTACAGGAGAAATGTTGATAAAATATACAAGTGATCTAATATCAGTTCTGTAACTACAGGAGAAATGTTGATAAAATATACAAGTGATCTAATGTCAGTTCTGTAACTACAGGAGAAATGTTGATAAAATATACAAGTGATCTAATATCAGTTCTGTAACTACAGGAGAAATGTTGATAAAATAATGTGGGAAATTCAAGTAAAAGGGAAAGAGAAAGTTTAATTAACCACTGATTAAGATGTTAACATGTTATCTTCCCATTAATTTATCCTGCTTTTCAACAGATATCTCTTACATTTTGGCTGCACAGCATCAGATAGGTCCAAATTATCTTACGTTTACAAGTTTTCGAGGGCAGACATGTCTGATTGTGCTCGGTGTTTATCCTCTGGGGCGTGTGGCTTTATTATTTCTGTGTCTTGTACATATGACGATTTTTTTTTTTTTAATTTTCATCTGCTTGCTAGGTTTTAACACTGTATATTTATGCGAGGATGTTGCTGGCATATTCATTTGTTTCGTTTCGATTTTTATCAACGAGTGTTCTGTTCGTAACCCTTAAGACCCTAAACAACCACGTCTCTCACATGCGGATGTCCGTTGTTAAAATATCTTATTGAACCTGTTCGTGAACACATTTTCTGTCTTTACCTTTAAAGCTGAAATTTACTGAACAGAAAAATATTAGTATTTGTAAGATTATTGCACAAAATTTGAATTTCAAACATACGATGAATATTTGTTATACATTTGTTTCTCTTTCTGACAATGATTTTAAAATTTTTCCTTCCAGGTGGCGCCCGAGGAAGGCCAGCAGTTAGCAGCCGAAGTTAATGTAAACCAGACTTGTAGAGACATCATTCCTTACTTCGAGACGTCAAGCAAGACTGGACAAAATGTGGATAACGTTTTCGAATTTATTTTTGAGTACTTTTTCCCCGATAGAGGGCTACGACCTAGGTGTAACAACAAGCTAGAGGATTCTATCGTTCTGAAGAAAATGTCAAAAAATTCGTATAAGCACAAAGCTGTGTGCTGTATGTGAACGTTAGGCCTGAATCGTAAAGTTTGAACAATGAAAATTTGGTGATTATAAAAAGAAACATGATGCAGACAGCTTTTAAATATTGTGCATTTATGCAGTTTAGCCCAAGAAAACGTCACTGAGGACTATTTTGTTAAAATAGCGACTGTTGGCATGTCAGAGAATTGTTTAAAGGGTTAACAGAAAAGTTATTTCTGCTGTTTATGCATCGTTAGAAAAACATTTATATAATTCAGATTTTAAAATAACGGTAGACATAAACCTTTGGAAGTATATTTTTCGAATGTTAAGATGACACTTTGGTAGATTATTGGAGTATGTTTTTAAAATTATCTGTTTTTAAACGAAATCCACGTAGGTTATTTTAATTCTGTTTTCATAATCAGGTGCTTTATGGATTTTGTATTCTTAGTTTAACAGTGGCTTGTTACTTATTTGGTACGTAGTGCATTTATTGTTATGTATTTTATATCTGTGGAATGTCTGATACATTTCAAGTGCATTTATTGTGTGTTGTTGATGAATTTGGAAAGTCTGACAAAGTCTGCCATATTGTAGCAGCTTCAAAGTTTATTATTCTTAACAAGTTGTGTTTATAAGACTTGTGTTGTGTTTTTCACTTCAACTCCGATTTATTTTTTTCTATTTTCGACACATGCGCCATTAACCTTTCCCAAAATCTCTAACATCTGGGCTTGATAAAACAATCTGTAACATTTGGGCCTGATAATACAATATGTAACATTTGGGCCTGATAAAACAATTGGTAACATTTGGGCCTGATAAAACAATCTATAACATTTGGGCCTAAGAAAACAATCTGTTACATTTGGGCCTGATAAAACAACTGTAACATTTGGGCCTGATAAAACAATTTGTAACATTTAGGCTTGATAAAACAATTTGTAATATCTGGGCTTGATAAAACAATTTATTTCATTGTTTCAAGTTAAACATAAAGCTACACATTGGGCTCTCTGTGCTCTGCCCACCACTGGTATTCGAACTCGGTTTCTAGAGTTGTATTCTGTAACCATACCGCTGTGTGAGAACCTGGTAGAACAAACTACCTACGTTAATAGGCGGATTGGGCCTACGTACACACTTGATGTTACGTTAATAGGCAGATTAGGCCTACGTACACACTTGATGTTTCGTTAATAGGCAGATTAGGCCTACGTACACACTTGATGTTACGATAATAGGCAGATTAGGCCTACGTACACACTTGATGTTACGTTAATAGGCAGATTACGCCTACGTACACACTTGATGTTACGTTAATAGGCAGATTAGGCCTACGTACACACTTGATTTTAGTTGAGTTTTGTAAAATTGCTGATTGGGTAATGGATATAAGATTAAAATATGAATGGATTAAAAAAAGCAAAATAATAAATTTGAAAATTATTTAAACTTTGCAATTGATTGTTTTCTAGTTTTGTTTTCAAGCGGTCTAAACTATATATTAGTTTACGAACTTCCAAAGCTGAATTCAGAGGTTCAATTCCCTATGTTGGGCAAAGCGCAGATAATTCGTTGTGTAGCATCGCACTTAAACAAACAAACTTCAGAGAAGTGACCCGTTCAAATAAAGTGTGATCAGTCACAAAACAATCCACAATTACCCCAAACTTCAAAGAAGTTACCCGTTCAAATAAAGTGTGATCAGTCACAAAACTATCCACAAATTACCCCAAACTTCAGAGAAGTGACCCGTTCAAACAAGGTGTGATCAGTCACAAAACTATCCACAAATTACCCCAAACTTCAGAGAAGTGACCCGTTCAAACAAGGTGTGATCAGTCACAAAACTATCCACAAATTACCCCAAACTTCAGAGAAGTGACCCGTTCAAATAAGGTGTGATCAGTTACAAAACTATCCACAAATTACCCCAAACTTCAAAGAAGTTACCCGTTCAAATAAAGTGTGATCAGTCACAAAACTATCCACAAATTACCCCAAACTTCAGAGAAGTGACCCGTTCAAACAAGGTGTGATCAGTCACAAAACTATCCACAAATTACCCCAAACTTTAGAGAAGTGACCCGTTCAAATAAGGTGTGATCAGTCACAAAAATATCCACAAATTACCCCAAACTTCAGAGAAGTGACCCGTTCAAATAAAGTGTGATCAGTCACAAAACTATCGACAAATTACCCCAAACTTCAGAGAAGTGACCCGTTCAAATAAAGTGTGATCAGTCACAAAACTATCCACAAATTACCCCAAACTTCAGAGAAGTGACCCGTTCAAATAAAGTGTGATCAGTCACAAAACTATCCACAAATTACCCCAAACGTCAAAGAAGTTACCCGTTCAAATAAAGTGTGATCAGTCACAAAACTATCCACAAATTACCCCAAACTTCAGAGAAGTGACCCGTTCAAACAAGGTGTGATCAGTCACAAAACTATCCACAAATTACCCCAAACTTTAGAGAAGTGACCCGTTCAAATAAGGTGTGATCAGTCACAAAAATATCCACAAATTACCCCAAACTTCAGAGAAGTGACCCGTTCAAATAAAGTGTGATCAGTCACAAAACTATCGACAAATTACCCCAAACTTCAGAGAAGTGACCCGTTCAAATAAAGTGTGATCAGTCACAAAACTATCCACAAATTACCCCAAACTTCAGAGAAGTGACCCGTTCAAATAAAGTGTGATCAGTCACAAAACTATCCACAAGTTACCCCAATCTTCAGAGAAGTGACCCGTTCAAATAAGGTGTGATCAGTCACAAAACTATCCACAAATTACCCATGGACACGTGAGAAATGAAAGTAGAGGTTTCTGAAGAGAGAAGTAACTAATATGTGGTAAAGATATACATAAACAGTAAATAAAGATACACATCGATACGGGATATAAAACAACAATATGGATAAAACCATGGTTTATTAATCTATGCTCTGTGGATCCCTTGGGCTCCACCATAGTTCTCTCGGGCTCCGCTAGGCAATTTTAGAATGTTAATATTTTTTTCCTAAAACTATAAAATTGAATCAGATTACGCTGTACAAAAAAGTAAAATATATCTTTAATATAACATGTTTATCACGTATTGGGCCTTTTAATATTTTATTCTGCATAACGTCAGACGATTTTATTTAGTTTAGGGAAAGTTTTAGCGGTGAAATTGTTAATATAATATAATTAATATCGACTATGGCACATCTGGTTGCCAATAGATATGGCGCCATCTCAAGATTGCATGCGTTATTAGAGATTCAAGAGAGGCTGGTACTTTTCGTACAAAACATCGGTCAAATCTGGGTAGGATGCCAACTGTCATTTAAATACCAAACCTCGAAGAATTAAGGATATGTCAGCAAATTGCTTAATTGACTAAATACGGCGAGTAAAAGAGAGTCCAGTATTTTTCGCTTTAGATGAATGAATCAACAGATGTCACACATTATACGACGTTGCTTGTGTTTGTTCGCTATATTCACGAAACTAGTTTTGAAGAAGACATGCTAACTTGCAAACCTTTGTCCAGTCAAACAACAGACGAGAAATCATTTAAACTGATCGATTTATTTATGGAAGAACATGAGATCCAATGACAGCTTTGCTCAAGTATTTGCACTGATGGAGCTGCAGCTATGATTGGAAAACCTTTAGTCGCAGTGGCACGTATAAAATTCGGGCTTGATTGCTTCAAAAATCTCAGTGGTTTTTATTTACGAATGAAATTTCCTCAAGTGAAGATACAAAAGTTTCAGTCGTGCAGAACAAATCTGATTTGTGTACAACAACTGTGGAGTACTTCTCTCCGCATTTAGAAAGTTTACCATGGATTCAAAATTCCTTGTTGATTTTCCAAAAATGAACAGATTACACCCTAAAACAAAATATTAGCAGGAAAAATTACACAATTTTCAAATGGCTATGGAATACTTTGAAATAAGTAACAGTTTTGAAAATTTGATGAGTTTTTCAACAACATATCTTTTTGAACAAACACGTTCACTGTACACAGTTACAAAGACCAAATTTACAAACAGGCTAAATATTGAAGATTATTTGGGCTTACAAGTAACAACCATAACTCCAAATATTGAACTACTTTGTGAACAAAAGCAACACCATCCGAGCCACTAGTAGATAAATAAATACACTGTACTTTTACTGTTATAAATATTTTAACAAGTAAACATTTTACTTTATATACTGATATTTTTTAGTAAATTTAAATTCTAAAAGCTTGAAGTAAACTTTACCTGGTGCTAGTGGCCGATTGTTTTATTTTAGTGTATTTTTTATTGAGGCTCGAAATGTTATTTCTTTCTGGTGTGAAGCTCTGCTGGTCTGAAACGTCTGGAAACCCCTAAATAAGTCTACAAGAAGTGTTCACACTGAAATGATAAAAATGGTTTTGGATAACTTAATGAGATGTTTCGATATGTGTGAAGAAGTATTGTCTTATCTAAAGGCGACCCCTCTAACAAAATATATGTGAATAGTCAAAGTTATTTAAGAGAACAATAACAGATTGTAGATACAATACCAGCTAATAATAACAAAGTAATATTATCACAATGCTATAATTCGAGGTTCCGTTCCAGTGGTAGACAAAACATACATAATCCACTGAATAGACTGGAGCTAAAACAACTGTAGCGAAGAGTTTAACACCCAAAATTAATAGGAGGTGTTGATATTATACCAACTTAATGACTAAGTGTTATATATTTAATGAAATATAATTTCAACAAACTTTGTGCAAAACTATATTATTACTGAAAGTAACCTTCTGGCGAAAACTGGTTTTCTTCCTTCACGTTTTTAATGATTCACTTTTCAGTCTTTTCAAATTAGTATTATAAGATTTATTTAAACAATTCAAGCCTTATAAAGTTATTTTAAGGTAAAGATTATAAGATTTATTTAAACAATGTATGCCTGATAAAGTTATTTTCAGGTAAGAATTATAAGATTTATTTAAACAATGTAAGCCTTACAAAGGTATTTTCAGGTAAAGATTATAATATTTATTTAAACAATTTAGGTCTGATAAAGTTATTTTAAGATAAAGATTATAAGATTTATTTAAACAATGTAAGCCTTATAAAGGTATTTTCAGATAAAAATTATAAGATTTATTGAAACATTGTAAGCTTTTTAAAGGTATTTTGAAACAAAGACAAGAAGATAATGATACCGAAGTCACTGATCTATTGTTTTCAATCCTAGTGTTCACGTCTGTATTTGAAATTCTGGGTATTCTTTCAAATTCTGATGCAAAATAATAGAACATGAGATCAAAGTCTTTACTCTAATTGTTAGATTAGCATTATAGTTGTGTCTTATGCAAAGTAAAAACCTTGATAAAGTAGTCTGGGATCTAATAGTTAACTCATATTCAATAAAACTGTAAGAAACGACCTTGGTGTTTTAATGAATTTATATTTGTAAAAACAAACGGTCGTTCACGAAAGTGTTCCATAGCAAGATAGTTGCGGAATTTAGATCCTGTTAAATATGGAAAGGAAAATGTTTATATACTTTTTATTATAATTACTAAGCCTAATATTATAATATTATTAGTATCATTTTCAAAACTACAGTTTTCGGGTTTTTGCAAATAATCTGCTGTCGTTTCAGTACTCATGTAAATATAGTAAATGTATTAATAAAGCGAAAAACAAACAGTTTAATAATGTTCCTAAGAAGTCTTAGCTAATCACAATTTTTATCCATAAAATTGAAATTGTAAATCAGTTCTGTAAGAGCACACAAAAAATTAATTTTCTTTTTCATTCAAGAATAATTCTACCCATAAGTTAGTTTAATAACAAATATACCAAAACATTTCTTCTTTTCTTAAGTAAGTTGAAACTGGAATTCTAACTGACAAAATTATATCATTAAAATTGTACAAGTATTGAATAAAAATAAAAGGACCATATCGATGTTAACAGCAGATGTCGCTGAGAGTCAGGAATTTACCCATAAGACTGCGGAACACAGCGTCCATACTGTGAAAAGGGCAAATTCGAAGAGCACACTAGACCATCGCAACACTGATGTGAAGAGTACGTGTTACACTGCAAAAAACGAATAGAAACGTTTCAGTTTAAGACAACCAACCCTTTTAAATAATAAACTAAAACAAAACATGGCTGGAAACATTCTAATTATCCCCTCGTACTGTTTATTCTTCACATAATTCTTGAGATCGTTATATGTACAATGTTCCACTTGTAAATCAGTTTTGTTCTAATAAACTACATCAAACAACACTTTGTTTTCATCAGCAGGAATTTATCCAGGTTTAATAATTTCAGGATGAATTGTCTTTAAAAGAAAAGTTCTAAATTACTTTAGTTTCATCACGATTACTGTGCGACTGAATTTTAAAAGTAAACGATAAAACCTATATACGTGACATTTATCAGGTCAATCATTCCCCTGTATATGTACAATCTAAAAAATATTTGATATTTTATATATCTATATAAACAGAGAAAAATACAGTAAACAGAACAAAAGATGTTTTAAACAAAACAGATAACACTGTCTAACGGAACAAATCATAAACTAAATGAAAACAACTGACAAATTACAAATACTACGGCTGATTAATAATGGCTAACACTGCTAGTGTCAACACTACCTTTCTAAACAAATCTTTGATTATTTCCTGTGAACACAAATTTATGATATTAAATAAAGAGACAAATTACAATAAAATATTAAGCTATGAAATACACACATCAACACACATTTCTAACTGCTGTTATTTTCAAAATATAAAATATACACGTTATATACCATCTTTAGTTGTTTAACAAACTTACCCCTTCAAGTTCCCCCAAACACGACAAAGCAGCTTGAACAACATTCATTAAAAAAATACAGCCAATCACGATCAACCTGCTTCTTTCGTTCATTATATAATCCAAAAGTAGGGGTCAAAAAACTGAAATGTTACAAAATAGTCATAAGTTTACAAATGTTAGATTTAACAAACAATCTGTGGGAATAAACATATACATACTGTTTGAGGTTTAAAATTATAACAATACTTTTGTTTGTCTACGTCTATAATTATTGCAGTTTTACATTTTTAACAATATTCTTGAATGTTGATGCCTATAACTGTTGGAAGTATGAAATTAACAACAGTAATCTTGTTTCTTTACGTCTATAATGATTGTAGGTTTTACATTTGTAACAATACTCTTTATTGTTTATGTGTATTGTGTTGGAGGTATTAAACTATAACAATATTCTTAATTCTTTATGTTTGTAACAGTTGAATGTTTATATTAACAATAATTATCTGGATTGTTTATGTCTATAATTATTGGAGGTTTTATATTTATACCAATACTTTTCACTGTTTATGTTTATAAGTGTAGGAGGTTTCAAACTATAACAATACTTTTGATTGATTATGTTTCTAACTGTTGGATGTTTAAATTAACAACAATACTCTTGACTGTTTATTTTTGTAACTGTTGGAGGTTTAAAATTACAACAATATTCAGGTTTGTTTACGTCTTTGATAATTATTGGAGGTTTTACATTTCTAGCAATACTCTTTACTAATGATATGTATAAATGCTGAGGGTTAAAATTATATCAATAATATTGTTTGTTTATGTCTATAATTTTGGAGTATTTATATTTGTAACAATACTACTGACACGATGATGTATATAAATGTTAGAAGTTTAATATTATAACGATACTTATATTTGTTTACGTTTATAATTATTGGTGGTTTGGATTTGTAACAATACTCTTTATTATTTAAGTGTACAACTGATGAAGGTTTGAAATTAAAAACAATACTTCTGTTTAAATATGTATATAATTATTGGAGGTTTTACATTTGTAACAGTACTCTTGATACTTTACGTGTATAACTGTTTGACTTTTCAAATTAAAAACTATACGTTTCCTTATTTACGCCTATAGATATTGGTGAATTTACATTTCTAATAATAATGTTTATTCTTTATGTGTATAACTGTTAGAGGTTTGAAATAATAACAATACTCTTGTTTCCTTACGTCTATAATTATTGGAGGTTTTACATTTGTAACAATACTCTTGTTTCCTTACGTCTATAATTATTGGAGGTTTTACATTTGTAACAATACTCTTGACACGTTGATGTGTTTAGCTGTTGAAGGTTTAAAATTATAACAATACTTATATTTGTTAAGATCTATAATTACCTGAGCGATTACATTTCTAACAATACTGCTGACTGCATAGTTTAATATTACAATATAATACACTATTTTCAATAGTTTAAGATTACAATATAACCCACAACTTGTATAGCTTCGGATTACAATATTACCTACTATATATAAAGCTATGGATTACAATATAACCCAGTACTGGTATAGTTTTATATTATAATATAACCCATTACTTGTATAGTTGTTGGTTAAAATATAACCAAGTACTTGTATAGTTTTAGATTGCAATATAACTCACTACTTGTGCAGTTTTAGATCAAAATATAACCCACTATTTGTATAGTTTTATATTACAATATAACTTACTATTTGTAGTTTTATATCACAATGTAACCCAGTATTTCAAAAGTTTTAGATTACAGTACTTTCCACTCCTTGTATAGTTTTAGGTTACAATATAACCACTATTTGGTATAGCTTTGGTCCACAATATTACCCATTACTGGCATAATTTTAGATTATAATATAACTATTATTTGTATAGTGTTGGATTACAATATAACCCACTATTTGTTTAGTTTTAGATTATAATATAACTTACTACTTGTATAGTTTTAGATTACAATATAACACACTACTTGCATAGTTATAGGTTACAATATAACCAACTATTTATCTAGTTTTAGATTACGATATAACGCACTACTTGCATAGTTATAGGTTACAATATAACCAACTAATTTTGTAGTTTTGTATTATAATTTCACTCACTATTTGTATAGTTTAGGTTACAATACAATCCAACTGAATTTTATAGTTTTAGGTTACAAAGTAACACATTACTTGTATAGGTTTAGATAACAACATAACTCACTATTTATTTAGTTTTAAGTTACAATATAATCCACTACTTCTATAGTTTTAGGTTATAAAGTAACGCACTACTTGTATAGGTTTAGATAACAACATAACTCACTATTTGTTCAGTTTTAGGTCACAATATAACAGCTTGTATAGCTTTAGGTTACAATACAACCCACTATTTGTTTAGTTTTAGGTTACAATATAACCCACTACTTGTTTACTTTTAGGTTACAATATAATCCACTACTTCTATAATTTTAGGTTACAAAGTAACGCACTAGTTGTATAGGTTTAGATAACAGCATAACTCACTATTTGTTTAGTTTTAGGTTACAATATAATCCACTACTTGTATACCTTTAGGTTACAATACAACCCACTACTTGTATAGTTTCAGGTTATAGTATAACCCACTACAATGGTACTTCTCTTTCCTCTGTATTTGTTTTCCGTTTTTAGTTACTTTATACGAATGAGATATCTTCAAGTTAATAACTTACCTTCATATATTCAACTTTTACTGAATTTCTTGTAATTCATCGCTTGACTTCAACCTCATTAATATATTGTTAGTCGGTATTCCAACGTTCGAACTCGATGTTACGCTTACGTTGTTTTATTCTTATAACGAATGTTTTCCTAGTGATAAAAATTGCCTTCCGTTTTATTCAGTGTCTGTTTTTTTACCAAATGGATTATCTTTCATTTCAGCCATTTTCCTCAGGAAGATAATTTGATAATTATCATGTGTCTTCGACGTCGCCACAAAGTCCAAAACAAGTGATTTTTATTCATTACAAATATGTATTCATGAATTGTAAACAAATAGTTTAACATACTTTCAATTGACTTCATTTTTCTTTTATATTGTTGTTTTTAACCCTGATACGTGAATATTTGATTTACATACGAACTAACCACCAGTTGTTGTAAAGGTTTAGTCTGTTTTTGTCATTTCATCTCATATAATATTCAGTTAGTTTTGTTGTTACCATGTCACATCGTGTTCTATATCACTTTACAATATTACTAACAGTACAGAGTGAGTTGCATAACAGAATATTACTAAAATTACCTCAAAGAGTCTACAAAATGATTTTCATGTTCCAACATGAGCATATTAATATATTACAATAGTTGTCAGTTATTCCATATGTAAAGTCGGATACCAGTTGGTCTTGTGTTGACGTAAACAACGGACACTTTTGGGATAGCAAAACACCAGTATTTATTGTTTAAAAATGATACACACTTGACACTAGCCATAGAAAGAAATAACATCTAATTATTAATATAAAACAGCAGAAATCTAGTCGTAAGCTGATACTATAGAGAAAAATCTATGAAGTGATAAGTGATTAACCCAGCTAAATTAGAACCGAATTTTCTTCATAGCAAGAGAAAAGGTTTATTGTCAGGTCGTCCTTGGAGCGAGGAAGGGGCTACCCGTAATGTCTCCTTGAACATGTTCGAAAAAAATGGACCCTATGAAATCCCTACGACAGTAATACCCAGAAACAACAGCTTCTTCCACTGTAGACTCGACACTGGTAAGACAGAGATAAAATATTATAATTTGTATGAAGTCGACATTTCAAGAAAAAAACACCCGAGAAATGAGATTCGTTCTACTAAATACTAGCGATTCCACGGCACACTTGTATATTATTATTTTAATTACGCACAGAGCTACATAATGGGCTATCTGTGTTCACGGCCCACACGGGTATCAAAACACGGTTTTGCGCTGTAAGTCCGCAGACATACCATAGCTACTAGGGAACACACGTGTATGAAAATTTTCTTACACTGTTTTTTTTTTTTTTTTCTGCAACCAGTAAAAGTTTCTTTGAATTTTGCTGCAAATTTTTGGATGCTGTCTGTAGTTCTGAGGTGATAGAACAGTACAAAATCACAAAGTATATTCGATGACAGGGCTCCATCGTAGGGTCAACAGCCTCTAAACAGTAACGATTCACAACACGACAGTTTTATTTTCCGAATTATACAGATACATTATAGTGCTTCGACGTGTTGTAGTACAGTTTTAAATCATCTTTACCCTAACTCTGACGTGTTGGAGTACAGTTTTTAAGTCATCTAAACCCCTAACTCTGATGTAAGTTGTAGTTCAGTTTTAAAATCATCTTTACCCTAACTCTGACGTGTTTGTAGTACAATGTTAGTGATCTTTACCCTAATCCCTGACGTGTTGTAGTACAGTGGAAAGTGATCTTTACCTAACTCTGACGTGTTGTAGTACAGTATTAAGTCATCTTTACCCTAACTCTGACGTGTTGGAGTACAGTTTTTTAAGTCATCTTTACCCTAACTCTGACGTGTTGTAGTACAGTATTAAGTCATCTATACCCTAACTCTGACGTGTTGTAATACAGTGTGTGTCTTGCCCCTAACTCTGACGTGTTTGTAGAGCAGGTGGTAGAGTGTCTTTACCTAACTCTGACGTGTTTTAGTACAGGTATTAAGTAATCATTACCTTAACTCTGACGTGTTGGGTACAGTTTTAAGTCATCTATACCTAACTCCTGACGTGTTGTGAGTACAATGTTAAAGTCATCTTTACCCTAACTCTGACGTGTTGTAGTAGGTATTAAGTCATCTTTACCCCTACTGTTGAGGCGTATTTCGCGTGCATTTTCAACCCTAACGTGTTTGGTACAATGTTAAAGTCATCTTTTCTCATTTTCTTTAGGTACAGGTATTATATTCATCCTTCTCTAACTCTGACGTGTTCAAGTACAGTTTTAAGTCATCTTACCCCAACTCTGACGTGTTGTAATACAGTATTAAGTCATCTTTACCCTTACTCTGACGTGTTGTAGTACAGTGGTAAGTGATCTTTACCCTAACTATGACGTGTTGTAGTACAGTATTAAGTCATCTTTAACTCTGACGTGTTTAGCAGGTACGGTGGTAAAGAGTGATCTTTACCTAACTCTGACGTGTTGTAGTACAGTATTAAGTCATCTTTACCTAACTCTGACGTGTTTGTAGAACAGTGGCAGTAGTCTTGCCCTAACTCTGACGTGTTGTAGTACAGTATTAAGTCATCTTACCTTAACTCTGACGTGTTGGGTACAGTTTTTTGAAGTCATCTATACCTAACTCTGACGTGTTTGTAGGTACAATGTTAAGTCATCTTTACCCCTAACTCTGACGTGTTTGTGGTAGTAGTATTAAGTCATCTTTACCCCTAACTCTGACGTGTTTGTAGTCATTTACCCTACTAACCACAACGTGACTTGGTACAATGTTAAGTCATCTTTACTAACTCTGACGTGTTGTGGTACGGTATTGTAAATGCTTCTAACTCTGACGTGTTCCAGGGTACGGTTTTAAGTCATCTATACCTAACTCTGACGTGTTGTAATACAGTATTAAGTCATCTTTACCACTTACTCTGACGTGTTGTAGTACAGTGGTAGGTAGTCTTTACTAACTTTATGACGTGTTGTAGTACAGTATTAGTCATCTTTACCCCAACTCTGACGTGTTGTTGGTACGGTGGAAAGTGATCTTTACCCTAACTCTGACGTGTTGTAGTTCAGTTTTAAATCATCTTTACCCTAACTCTGACGTGTTTGTAGTACGATGTTAAGTGATCTTTACCCCAACTCTGACGTGTTGTAGTACACGGTGGAAGTGATCTTTACCCTAACTCTGACGTGTTGTAGTACGGTGGCAGAGTGATCTTTACCCTAACTCTGACATGTTTGTAGTACAGTGTTAAGTCATCTTTACCTTAACTCTGACGTGTTGGGTACAGTTTTAAGTCATCTATACCCTAACTCTGATGTGTTGTAGTACAATGTTGTTAATTCTTGCCTATAACTCTGACGTGTTGTAGAGTATTAAGTCATCTTTTACCCCTAACTCCTGACGTGTTGTAGTAGAGTATTAAGTCATTTTACCCTAACTCTGACGTGTAGTACACATTTACCCCTAACTCTAACGTGTTTTGAGTACAATGTTAAGTCATCTTTACCCTAACTCTGACGTGTTCAGAATTGCAGTTTTAAGTCATCTATACCACTAACTCTGACGTGTTGTAATACAGTATTAAGTCATCTTTACCCTAACTCTGACGTGTTGTAGTACAGTGGTAAGTCATCTTTACCCTAACTCTGACGTGTTGTGAGTACAGTATTAAGTCATCTTTACCCCAACTCTGACGTGTTGTAGTACAGTATTAAGTCATCTTTACCCCAACTCTGACGTGTTTGTAGTACAGGTATTAAGTGTCATCTTTTACCCCTAACTCTGACGTGTTGTAGTACAGTGGCAAGTGATCTTTACCCTAACTCTGACGTGACGTGTTTGTAATTTTGGTATTAAATTCATCTCTTTACCTTAACTCTGACGTGTTGGGTACAGTGTTAAGTCATCTATACCCTAACTCTGACGTGTTGTAGTACAATGTTAAGTCATCTTTACCCTAACTCTGACGTGTTGTAGTAGGTATTAAGTCATCTTTACCCTAACTCTGACGTGTTGTAGTACAGTATTAAGTCATTTTACCCTAACTCTGACGTGTTGTAGTCACATTTACCTAACTCTGACGTGTTTTGTACAATGTTAAGTCATCTTTACCTAACTCTGACGTGTTTGTTTGCCGGTACGGTATTATGTCATCTTCTCTAACTCACGACGTGTTTCCAGGTAGTGTTTTTGAAGTCATCTTTACCCTAACTCTGACGTGTTGTAGTAATGCAATTATTAAGTCATCTTTACCCTAACTCTGACGTGTTGTAGTACAGCAGTGGTAAAGTGATCTTTACCTAACTCTGACGTGTTGTAGTACAGTATTAAGTCATCTTTACCCTAACTCTGACGTGTTGTAGTACAGTATTAAGTCATCTTTACCCTAACTCTGACGTGTTGTAGAACGGTTTAAGTCATCTATACCCCTAACTCTGACGTGTTTGTAATACAATTAAGTCATCTTTACCTAACTCTGACGTGTTGTAGTACAGTATTAAAGTCATCTTTACTAACCTACGACGTGTTTTGTGAGTACAATGTTAAGTCATCTTTACCCTAACTCTGACGTGTTGTAGTACAGTATTAAGTCATCTATACCCTAACTCTGACGTGTTGTGAGTAAAATTATTAAGTCATCTTTACCCTAACTCTGACGTGTTGTAGTCACATTACCCCTAACTCACAACGTGTTTTTAGTACAATGTTAAGTCATCACTTTTACCCTAACTCTGACGTGTTGCAGTACAGTATTAAGTCATCTTTCCCTAACTCCCCGAGCGTGTTCAGAATTACGGTTTTAAGTCATCTATACCCCTAACTCTGACGTGTTTGTAATACAGTATTAAGTCATCTTTACCCTAACTCTGACGTGTTTGTAGTACAGTGGTAAGTGATCTTTACCCTAACTCTGACGTGTTGTAGTACAGTGATAGAATCATCTTTACCCCAACTCTGACGTGTTGTAGTACAGTATTAAGTCATCTTTACCTAACTCTGACGTGTT